>NC_051176.1:244517158-244664263 GCF_013339695.2 Rhipicephalus sanguineus
GGACGTCTTTAGTCAAAGGCGTGCGTAAATAACAGGTGGTTTGATCCGACGAAAAAGACGACGACTCGAAGTTGCTTCGTCTCTTCGCTTTTCATGTTATGTATGGTATACTTTAACCTTTCAACCACGTGTATCGCTTGTGGCACTATATAGCCCTCGACAGCGTCACAAAGACGTTCGCTGTCTGGGTACACACGCGAGGCACAAAGCATATCACATCGCCTCAACAGTCGAGCGGGACTCGGTATACACTCGTGGGCAAGACGCGTACTTGACCATCGCGCCGTGAGATTGATGGGCGCGTGTCCAACAAAAGCCGACTGCGACGAGTGCGTTCCCCGATTAATCAGCGGGAAGACAGATGCGGTGATTGGCTGCGCTGCGGCGCCTTCATCGTCTCCTGATTCGAAGTGCGTGAGACATGACATTTCGCTGGAACGTCAGCCTCTCATAGGACAATGGACATCGGCACGGCTTCGCGCGAAATTCGGTCACAGTGCTGCGTCGTGGCGGGTGACCTTTCGGTGTAACTGCGATTGGAGGGACGCCGACATCGCGCGCCGTCAGGGGCGGGAACGTTTATGCGTACTCGTGGCAGATCGTGCTTTCTTCCAAAGCAACGTCGAGCGGCGCCACTGCTCTTATCTCAACTGGGGCCATCCACGGCCACAACACTGCCGCCCCCGCTTCCGCGCACGCGCAGAGCTCTCGGATTGCATCAGTGGTGCGTCACAATGTAACTATCGCTGACTAGCAGAGCTCTGGGCCGAGTGAGGAGCACATGCTCGCACGTGTCCTTGCCGCCGCCGCTGGCAAATCCGGCGACAAACCGCCTTCTCGGGCAGCGTCTGCCCCCAGTAATGCATAGCTCAGCCGCGCGAGCGTCGCTGCCGAACTTGAGCTGGAGTTCCCTATGGGAGAGATTATGCGCTGGCACAGCATCGTTGCTTGTTGTCATGCCTATGATACGAACTCGAGCATGTAAATGATATACTAACATCTGTGACGATAGTTAATCTACTTTACTTATTCGTTTGTTTCATTTTTGTTTATTATTTACTTTATTTCCTTCATCGCTTCGTTCCCCTTATTTGATTTTACTTTATTGGTAACTGAAGTATAAACAACAAAAACTGAGGCCTAGCATATACAGGCTGTCCCAAATACCGCGCAGCACGATTTTAAAAAAAGAGGAACGTCGTTACGCGAAGCACACCTAGTGCATATTGTTCCCAGTATACTGTAGTAAGCACTACTAACTTATGAGGTTTAGTTAATTAGTCATAATTATCTTCCTAACTCTACAAATACACACATAATCATTAAAATGTCAATGAGACGTGTAGGCATGTTCAAATTACATTTAATTGCGCTATTTTCAACACCGTACTAATTGCATGCTCGCATTTTTTGGCTAATAAAGAAAGCCCGCGAAATCTGAATAATGACACGTGACTAGACTGCAGCGCGCATCAGGAAGCATCGCCCTCAAACAGGATCACTGTGAGGTAGCAAGTCAAGACTACACTCCTACCTTTTGCGGGTGTGATTGTAGTCACGTGTTATTTTTCATATTTCGCGCGCTTTCTTTATCAGCCGAAACAAATGAGCACGTAATTAGTACGTTGCTGAAAATAGCGCAGTTAGATGTGATTTGAGCATGCCTACAGATGCCTCATTGACATTTTAATGATTAGGTGAGTATTTGTCGAGTTAGAGGCATAATTATGACTAATTAACACCTCTTTAACGAAAAAATTAGTAGTGGCTACTACAGTATACTGGAAACAGTATCTACTAGGTGTGCTTCGCGTAACGACGTTCCTGCTTTCTTTTTTTTTTAATCGAGCTGCGTGATATTTAGGACGCCCTGTATATCTTACATGTCAGAGCATGTTGCGGTGTCTGATTTAACGGGCTTTCTTTACGCTAAAGTGGTTGCTTGGGCGCGTTGGTACGACATAGCGGAAAGAAAACAGCGCGAAAGACGGAACACCAGAAAAAGGAAGACAAAAACTGCAGCGCTGTAGTTTGTGTCTTTCTTTTTCCGGTGGTCCGTCTTTCCGCTTTCTTTACGATCGCAAATTAAAGGATTCGTTCAAGCTCGTGAGGCCACGCGCTCCCATGTCGCAAGTCATATTGAACGCGACTGCACATACATACCATGATGTATTCGAAATTTCGTCCGGCATCGCGCATTCTTGCTGCAATCTGAAGTTGGGACTCGGACGTGGTATAACCACTGAGCTATAATGTAATTCGTATGCGGTTGCCCATTTGTGCGGGGCGTTTTGCGTACTTAGCAGGCTGTGTAAGCGTCTGTGGATTTACTTCGGAGGCGATGCCGGGCGCAGGAGAGGTTTTTCGCGCCGCGCTCAATGCTTTCGCTTTTGAGAAGATAGCGATCTTATTTGAAGAGTAAGCGAGGAAAATGCTTGCCCTACGATCTTGCTGACGTCGCAGCGTATGAGTTCCAAGCCGGTCGAGCCGCTGCTCTGCTTCTAAAAGTGTCAGCAGACGCATGCATATTCTCCTCCGTGCATTGATGAAATTTCCACTCCTATGGACTGCAGCTATACCGAGCTTTGCATTCTGTGCGCTAGTCGGAGCTATTGTCTAATAAGCAGCCAACTTAATACGCACGGACACGAAAAACGGTGGAAACAGACGTTTCTAATATGACGTTGTCATAGTTACTCAGCTTAGCAGTGTCATTACCGGTTTCTGTTGCAACATCGAACGCTAACATTCTGCGTGATTAATTGTTAAGATGGGGCCGTTAATCCGACAATTCATTTTTGTACTTCGTTGTTCGTGCCTTCCTTACGTGTTCATGAGTGTCTGCCCCTTATCGTAATCGCGCTGACCGACATTGTGCTATCAAAGCCCAACGTGCTTTGTGTAGCACCCCAGAAGAGCGTTTGCCTGGAAGTAGAAATAAGGGGGAGGGCGGTGCTCGGCAGCAGCGACTGCAGTGAGAGGAGGAGGAGGAGGCGGTGGTTCGCACGCGTGGAGCCCTCGTGCTGCTCAACCGAGGGAGCGCGCGAGAGGTGCCGTATCGGTGGAACGCGAAGGCGTGATGAACCACGCGGGGTCCTGCGAGCCGGGGTGAACAAAGGACGCGGGCACCGGCGGCAGCGCTGGGCGGAAATCTTTAATGGGCGCCTCGGAGACGCCGAGCGACCGCTGATCGGCAGGGACGCCTAACGGTCTCCTCCCCCTCCTCCACCACTTCCCCGGCTGACAAAAGCCACCACCATCTGTGCGCGATCCATCAGGGAATCAGACACCTTGGCGAATCGCACGCTGAAAATCGCACGCGCGCGCGTTGGCTCGCACGCGCCCGTATTATGCTGCGGCGTCCGTCGTGCGGTAGCGGTGCCGATCGACGCTCCCGGGGCTTCGAGCCGAAGGGCAGCGCTTGCCTGCGATGGCGACAAGCCTGGCCTCTCGAACTTAGTGTTAGCTTTTAGCCAGTAGTCGCAGCATGTACCCATGATTTGCGGTAATAGAAGCGATGCCGATTGTTCCAAGTCGTCAGATAAGATACGGAACGACAAGGCTATCGGCCAATTTCAGACGCCTGCAGTCGTTGATAGGTGCACTTGCATGAATGTAATGCATGCTATACGTATAATACATCGCCACGCGCAATGTAATGCTTCCATCATCGCGATTTCGCATAGTTGACCGAACAACCGACCACTTGAAAACGCGAACTATATATACGAGCAATGACAACCGGGGAACGGTTGCTGGTTGTCGCGACACACGGAGACTGTGAATGGGCTCAGTGGATGCAGCCTGATCCGATAGCATCTCCGTCAACGAAGGGAAAAACGACGATCCGCGAGAGGGGTACCCGTGCGCGGTCGGCGAGTTTGGCTGCGCCGGTCAGTCGCTTCCTCATTGAGCGACTGGCCGCGGGCACCCGTTTTCCGCGCCGACGGCGGCCCGTTCTGGCTGCCTTTGAGTCGTCCATTGGCCAGGCTTCTCACGTCGCTTCCCGGAGGAGCAGGCGTCGTCCTGGTGACTTATACGCTCGCCCGGGGTGATTTACGGCGGCCGCAGCGCGGTTCCTGACCGCTGCGACAAGCGGGCTCCTTTGTGGAAGCACGGCGTAGCCGCAGCTGTCGTCCTCCGTCGCTCGGCTGATTCGTACCGCGCGCCCCGGGCGCGCTCCGACCGGTACAGGTTCTCTACAGGATTGAAGTTGTTACGCCGGGCTGTCGTTCTTGTATCAAATATAATTTCACTGGCCCTACAGGCATAGCACGTTTTCGTTTGTCTCTGGTTCGATTGTGTACTTGGGTATGTTCGCTCTTTGTAACGCAGAAGTATCGGCACATTTTTCTTCATACAAGGGATTGCCCATTAAACTATACTGGGCTTAATGCAGCTAACACACCATGATCGCACAAGACCAACATGTTCTTCTAATATCGCGTTGCATTGACAACGACAGCGTGCAGCAAACAAGGACGAGGGGGAACAGTGTTAGATCTAGTTATACCCTTATCTAGTTATACCCTTGTCTATAGGCTATATTGTTGCTATACTGCAGATTCAGGTTGAGAACTCTCCCTGCTGAGCTTGCTTTTTGAGTAAGGTGCGAGCGACTGAGGTAAAGGCCTTGTTTGCGTTACCTGTCACGGCAGCAGTTTCTGCAGGCGCTGCACTGAACTAACGAGACGGAATTTAGAAGGGAAGCGTTCAGCCTGCAGGCAGTATATATAGCTGATGGGTTCGAAAAAGCGCGCGCGTCTGCGACGTGACGCCGTTCTTGCGATCGGTATGCCGCGTTTGACCCTAATCCGCCTTTGGGCGCACAAGTAGCCTGCGGCCAATGAATTCAGTAAGCAGTGCTCTATCAGTATACTGGGTGGCATATCATCCTGCTTTTTTTTTTTCTTATTTGTTTTCTTTAACGTTTTCGGGATAACTTCCCCGGCCTTGCTAAAGAGAACCCTACACTATGTCGGTTCGTCTGTCGTCTGAACGGTCGCAATTTGATGCGAAGTTTCTGCGAGTAGTTTAACAACACTCATTCTTGCGAAACTGATTCGTGAAATCTTCGTGCAAAATTTCGCCCTCCTTTCCATCACGTTCTTGAAGGCGGCCGTGTTGACACCTGTATATTGCGTATAATCAAGCAGCTTATGTATATGCTCTACAGTGTAGCTAGCTCGTCGACTGTATGTTGTTACACGATGACGTACGTGGTTTCGATATGACCTTTGAGAGCACATTCAAGAAGGGACACACTCGTCCAATGCAGTGACAAGGAACTTCCTATCTGTATAGCAGACAAAACAAAGCGATACGGATCAGGATCTATGTAAGTGGCCATGATAACATCATTTGTGGGTTTCTCTATAATCTTATCTACACGAACACGACGCCGCGCTTACCCATCCCGACCCGACAGAGTTTAGGTGCAATGCTTGTCAAGCGTGTTGGGCGAGTCAAGCCACCCCTTTGCAAAAAGCACACATTGCCTCGACGCTTGTCCGACCTGAACCGCTAGCTTTGCATGAACCCGACGACCGGTTTCCAGCCCAACAAACCCATTCGACCCGACTTTATGGGATCCTACTTGACCCTACTTGCATGTTATGAACCGCCGAATGGATGTTGAGTCTTGGCGGAAGCATGAGTATATGAACGCCAGTGAGACCTCTTCAACGCTATAGTTATTTAAGCTCACAGAGCCGTTTCCCTGTGGCCTGAAGGATACCATATAATCATCTCGTGCTACGTGGTGACCCAGTTTTCACTTACCTTTTACCGTGGTTAGCAACAATATGCGTCTTATAATAGCGGTTTGGGCTAGTTGGTTTTCCAAAGCCTTAGACTCCTCATCAAACGCGAAGATTGACCGTCGGTGTCCAGCGGCGTCGGGGACAAGTGATGCAAAAAAATCATCACGTGATGACGTCAGCATATGATGTCATCATGACGTCACAGATCGACAAAATTTTGCGACGTCATCATGACGTAACGTGACGTAACGTCGCGAGATGGCGTCATCACATGACATCGTACCTTGGTCAAATGTGGGCCGATCACGGAGGCAGTGCGAAGCCAGGTGAGGTACCTCCGATCCTGTAGGCAGTGCAAAACCACGTTAGGTGCAGAAAGCTTTCGTAGGGTGGCGGGGCAGGATCAATATATCGACTGGAAAGAAAAATAAGATGGTTTTCGCCTTCGAGTCATCTTATGTGAATGCATAAGTGACCCTGTGAGTTTTGTATAGGTGGGGCAGCGCCAAGCAGGAACGATGAAGACGTCTTCCTGGTTTCTGCGTCGACGCATGTTACAGTATACAGGAGCAGCGTGACTTCAGTTATACATCCGCTGCGGTAGTGACTCTTAATACTGGCAACTCGTATACATTATAGGCGGACTAGACATGCTCATTTTATTGGTTGATGCCATTTATCCCAGAGATGCATATGGCCTGTCGACCAGGTTGTTGTGTATGATCTGTATATGCAAGTGCGTGCAGCCCATTTCCTTCTTCTTGACGAGTGCATGCATGCAGTATAGCGCGAGCAAGAGCAGTTTGTAACTTGACTTGTCACCATCGTGCACCGGGGGCCATGCAAGGGCAACATAGATGTTGTACTCGCGGTTATCTTCGGGGTAACCCCGAGCGATTCACGGACCGTTTGGTCACCAGGCGACGGTAATGAGAATGGATAGCAACCGCTGGCTATTTGCGATGCAGCCAAGGCACGGCGGCCACCGCGTCGGACGCGCTTTTCGTTCTGTCGGGAAAGAGATTCGCGCGGCGGTTGTATACACAGCTGCTGCGCTTTCTTTATTTTGACTCCGCCGGTTTGTCTCAGTTCGGGCTTGCGGTTGTCGGTTCGGTGACGCGATCGCTCCGCTGACGGGTAGAATCAGCTTCGAGTGCTCACCCATGGCGCCTTTCCAATGGCGCTCCTTTCTGCGCGCTCTGGCTGGCTGCTCAGAGCGCGTTCCACTTTCGGATTTGCACATCTGCTCGGTTGCATGTGTACTTCCGTTGTGCGGCGGCGTGCGGCAGCAAAGTGGCCTTCACGGGCAGGCACGAAGGCCATTATATGCTATGCACTTGACGTGACGAATGTTTGCTGCCATAATGCCGACCCTGTGGTCGACTCCATCGGGAGCGGAGCTGTGCATGCGGCGATGGCATCCTGTTGGCTCGATCTCGCGCTCCGATGGATCCGAAACAGCGAAGAATAACGACCTACGACATGTGCCGTCTCCCATACTAGCTGACGTTATCGCTTGCGCGGAAAGAAATATATGAAAAGAACGACGCGGCAGCTCACGGCTGTCGCTATGTATTCGATAGGTCTCCATGTTTCCAGACATAACTGCTGCAGCGAACGACAGCGCGAGACATAAAAATCTGACATTAATGCCGACCGCGTTGACTTCTGCGACTGAAGCGCTATCTTTAGGACGGAAGTTATTAATTTAACCTGATCAATCAAGCCCATTGTGCGACACAATGATCTTGGATGCTGTGGTTGAGTTATGAAGTTCGCTGTACTTTTTGTGACGTGCATGCGCTTAAATGCTGTCCGACTATTTTATATGTTTTTTTTTTGTTTTCATTTTCTTTTTTGTTGTGCCTGTTTTCTATACGCATTGTTTGGCTAAGAGGAAAGGAATCGCCAGAATTAGCCATGCTGTGTCCGTTTCCTTTCCGAGACTTCAACGACGACAATGACGATGGGAATTAACTTGCTTGCTGACGTTCGTCACCATCTCAGCATCAGCTCCCACCCGCGCGCGTATATGCGCTGCATTGATACATTATATGGGTTGCATGCATAGAGTGTGCATCTGTCTGGAGTTGTGGCTCGCGATGAAGCCCGCCGATTGATGGCGCTTTCGACTCGGCAGCATGCCGGAATCTTCCGGGCCGCGAATTGAAGTGCACACTAAGAGGCGTCTTCGATGGCGCGTGCCGAATGGAGCAGTATGCGAGGGGGGTTGAAACGGGCGTCAAGCTGCTCTCAAGGCGGACCGGACCTTCTTCAGAGAGGGACGTGCGCCTGACGTTTGACAGCCGCGCCGGGAGGCGGTTTGGCGGCGGCCGCTGCCCCCTTGGCAGCTGTCCGTGTGAGTCGTGGCCGGGGGCCGCTCTAGTGAGCTGTCAGTCGCGGGCTGGCCCACCTTGCGTCTCGCTAGTGCTCTCATGCTGCCGCCACTCATAGGCATTGTAAAGGTCCACCCCCTTCGGCGGCCCCCGCCGACGGCGCCGATTGGCCTCGCCGAACGTCTTACGCAAGCTCACGTGCCTCTCTTTGTTTATTGCCCTGAGCCGTGGCGCAGCCGCATAACGTGGCCAAGAAAGGGCCTTCGAATGTGTACGCTTTCCATCCCCCCACCTCCCGCTTCAGTTCGCGTCCTTCCGAAGGCTTTGCGAATTATGCTGCCGCCATTCTTATCTGAGAGAGATTTGTCTTGCGCGCGCGCCGATATATTCCTTGCGAGTTGAAAAACTGAGCCGTATTCCGGCAATACAAACGAGTGGAAGCAGAGGCACTAACACTGGAATATGCGTTGGACTCTTTACAAGTTGCTTATCAGACTGGAAGAGGGGACAAATAGGAGCACACTATTTGAAGTGAGGTGAAGCCATATAACGTAGGTAGAACAAGGAAGAAAGTGAGACGTTGCTGACTGAACACGTTGGTAGATGTATCGGCATGTATCGCTGTAAGGAGCGTATGAATTTGATACAGCGACCGTCATACATTAATGCAGATCCGTGGGATCCCCATTCGCCCGAAAGGCGAGAAGGGCTCGCCCATTCCCTTCGTAACTGATAGCTCTGCATAAGTGCACTTGGCTTCATAAACGCCAACGATGGCTGAAGGTGCTCCGTTTAGTGTCTATCTGCCAAGCAGCTCCCGGTGACTGTACTAACGCATTGTTCATCTGTGTTCGTGGTATACAGAGTGGAAAGCTCGAACAGTTACGTGTATTCAAAATAATATGCAAGTGCAAGCAAACCTATTCTATCGTCATTAATGCGATCAAATCGACTAGCCTTGTTGCAGCACGGTACATACTGCTATTACTATATCCAGTAAATCGCATAATTAGGAAAACCTCGGGGATCCTAACTGACGGCCTCACCTTGCTACGGACACATAGAAATGTTCCGCGGCGTCTGAAAAGCTAAATAAATAAGATAAATGTTGCAAATAAGTGACAGGAAAGTTACAACAGAAAATGTGGAAGGACCAAGAAAATATAGGATGACAGTTCGTAATAGGTTTGAGAAACCACTTGGCGAAACTGACGTGCGCCTAGTACCTCTTGATCTTTTTTGTTTGTCCTTCTGTTACTATTTTTATAGTTAAGAACTGGTTATTACGTGCCATGATATGATGCATGACCATATCGTGTTTGCGTGCTAATTCATCAGTGCGCAAATTGATCGAAGTGGTACATGCGACTGACAAATAATGTGCTAGTATTCGTCTTACACCCTGTATTCCCGCCATCGAAAATGAACAAAGATGCTGTTTTATTGCTCAACTTAGCGGGCGATGTTGGTTTGCACGCGGATAATAAGACCGAATGCATATTTCAGGCTTAGCTGAAGCTGTCCAACTTCCTTACTGTAATGTAAACAACATTTCTATTTAGTTGTCCTTTGTTGATTGGTTGAGTGAGCTTTCACTAGCTTTCTGAACGTTTAAAGTCGTTTTCATGTCTGTATATCAAAGTGGAATAACCCTTAAAGTGCTGGCTATATACCGGGCGGACGGGCACGCAGGTTACGCTTGAAATCTCGTATGGAGTACTGTACGGCCGAAGGATGAACCCTTCAAGCGTTTTCAGCCAGCCTCGGCGGTCCATTCGCGCAAGACAGCTCGCGCTGCGCGTGAAGGAATGGCCGCTTGGGAGCTGCCACTGCCACCTTGGCTGCGGCACCGAGTTAAGGGTCAAGCTGCTTCGTCTGAATAAGTCATGTCTCGCGCGGTGGAAACAAAAGTGGGACGCCGTGGTGGCGCTTATATTGGGGCTGGCCCCGCGTGATTGATGGCACTGATGAGCTCGATCTGGTTTCGGTCGCTCCGGTCCGTGATGTTGGCGGCACGGTCTTCCTCGTGCGGCGCTCTCTTTCCTGCACGCTCGCCGCTGCTGCCGCCTCAGACAAACGTGGCGCCGCAGAACACATCTGTAGAACTCGTTTCGTTGTTTCCTTCTTTTATTTACGTCCCCCACAGTAACAGTACGAGCCAGATTATGAATGGTTCGTCGCACATGCGGCTCCCGCGACGCCTGCTGAGTTATAGCGGCCGCCGCGCGGTATCGGCGAAACACGTCCTAAGGGGATGCGCGCATATACTATGCACTGTCCTCCTCCTGTATGCACTGCGGACAGCGTTTAAGAAACAGGTCCGTTTTATACCAACGGTGGTTGCCGGAAGCCGATACTGCTCCCCATCTTTTTCTATGTAGTTTATTTTTTCTTCTTCTATTGGGTAAGCCTTATCGAAATGATGGCGACTGATAGTGGAGAGACGCGTGCGTGACGTGCCTGCCGTCCGAGATGTAGCTTTACTTAACCGTCTCGCGCGGCACCACTGTTATAGTATTTCAGTTACTCAGCGAAAGGGCTGACAGGAGCGCGCCAGAAGTTACTATCGAACGGGCTTTTCCACTACACCGGAGATCCCTTCGCGAGGGACGGAGGATCTATGACGCCTGACGCGCGGTCGACGTGACGGGAAAGGAAAGTATATGCGTCTCGCGCGGGTTTCCACTGCGGCGTTGGACGCGGGATTGATAGCGTTACTCTAAAGTGACTCTGCGGGCACACCTCTCCTTGTGGTACCGATCCTGCTGCGGCACTCCGCAGGCAGAGTCCCGGAAAAGAAAAATAAAAGGTGAAGGGGAATGTACCAACGCAGCCGCTGTGGCGACCATCGCTGGCTGGTGCGCTATCTCCGCTGGCCAACGCGTCCATCTGGACCGCGTCTTGGGGCTCTCCGAGGACGTCCCCGCAGGGGCCGGCCACCACTTGTTTCCCCTTTCGGTTGCCGCAATCAGCCGATGGAGGCCGCGCATCACTCATCGCCCTATCACCTGCGCCTTAAATTTCCCTCGGACGAGTTCGCTTCGGGGGAGGGAGACTGCGCGAGATAGAAAAGTGCCGGCTCCGCAAGTTCCTTCGCAGCGCGTGTGTGGCAGCGCTCGCGCATTGCGCGCCTTTTGGGAACCGCTGTTCGCTGCCTCGCTGCACACACGCACGCACATAGGCGCGACGGGCCAAGTCAGCTCTTTCGACGCGGCCAGCGCGTCCGCGCTCTCCTCCACCCGCGTCGTCGTCCCGCTCTTCAAGAGTGGTGCACACCAACGCGACGAGAGAGGGCGAACCGTGGTGGTTCGACCCCTCCTTACCTTCTCTTCCCCGTTGGATGACTGTTTTAGGACCGCGCGACATCAGTGAACGGGCTATGAAAGACCGCTGGCGCAGCGAGAAAGGATTTGCAAGGCTCGGTGAGCGCCATGCAGTGAAAGAAGGAAAGAAAACAAAAATGCATAAAGTAGCGGCGTAGGAACTCTTTCGAAATGCTCGGGCGCTCGTACTATAGTGAAGTGATTGATATTCCGTTCTGCGCAAGATTGTAGTTGCAGATCAGAACTGCAGCGGTGGTGGCACTTGTGCGTTTCGTATTCTCAGGTGATGTCGAATGAACCGACATTTGTCTTACTTTCTGGGTCTAACCGTGCGAAGCGGGTGACCTCTTTTCTGGTATTTCTTTTCGTTCCCCGAAACTTAATGCCTCGCTCGTCGAGCCCACATTTCTAATGGATAACGCCTTGTCGTGTTCTAGCTTGTGTGCCTGTTTGCGGCGTCTTTGGCGCTCGCTGCTAATACTTATTTTCATATAGGCTCCTGCTCTATAAACCTCTCTCTCTCTGTTTTACTCGCTGTGCGGGTCGTGCGCCCTCGAACATGCGGATTATTTTTCTCTCGCGACGACGCGGTGATTCTGCGTGGTCTGCGAAGCAACCGCCCTCGGTTAGCGAGTGTGGCCACTTGCGCGTAGGACCTCGTTGGGCATTGCGCTTGTATGCACGCGGGTTTGAGTGAGCAAACGAACGCTTCATTTGCCTCCGCCTTCGCTATTGTCCCGTAGCCGAGCTCCGTGATAACGTTTGCTTGGGGAAGCGAATACAAATTAATTTCTAATGGAGCGCTCATTTTCAGGAGGCCGAGATGGCCGATGTTACTGAGCGCCGGGATGCAGTCATACTTTGCGGTAATCTAAAAGCGGTAAATATTGATTAGTTGTACAAGAGCAAATGTCCGGCTGCCACAGACGTTTATAATGCGCATTTTGTTTACCATGCAGCATCTTCTTATTGACTTATTTCATTTTCTCCGGCTCACACGTTAGAGAGCTGTCGGGTGACACTGAGCATGTCGATGAGCTGAGTATTGCGCCTCGGCAACGAGATTGCAACGCCCGATGTAAAAAATCGGCCAGTCACAACGACGCTATATACACCGTTCTCGCACAAGAAGCTCACGAAGGAGCTTTAGATGTTCCCTCCATGGCATCCCCCCCCCCCTTCTTTTTTTTTTTCCTTTCATTTAGTAGAACATCGAGCGCGATGCTTCTGGACGCGCCACCAAGCGCAACCGGGTTGCGCGATACATGTATATATATACATATGCCGGCACATACGCACAGGCGTGCTTTCTCCTCTCCTGAGCTGCTGCTGCTGCTGCTGCTGCTCGAAGCAGTTGCGCGGACAAAAGCGGGGCGTAAACGGTTTGGCTTTTCCTCGTAAAGGCAACAAAGCGCTGTGCATCCATAAACGTGTCAGCGGCGGCGTTCGCCTTTCCCTATTCCTGGCTCGACGGCGTTCCCCGCGTTTTCTACCAGGAGAAGCCGCGGCTCGGCAGCCGATCGCTCTGCGCATTCAGCCGGGCCCTGGGCTCTTTTCCTTTTTCTTTTCTTAATTCTTTTTTTTTTTGTGTGTGCGTCCCCAGCGCGAGCGGAATTTATCTTCGGCGACCTCAGCCTCTAATGACCTCATTGTTGGCCACCATAGCCGACGGGAGAAGGGAGTGCACAGGCTGCGCAGCCATACCGGGCAAATTCGAATACACACAGAGCGCCCCGCACTACTCTCGGTTAGGGTTTCACCTCAACTCCTTGAGCTGATCAAGCGGGTCATTTATATCGCCTTTTCGGGAACGTGTCACAACCCCTTTTCCTTTCTCTTCCCCCCTCGCACTTCTTCTGTTCCCTCGCCGTCAGCTCCCCCTTCCTTTCTCGCCGCAGGCAGCGTTTAGTCCACCGCCTCGCGTCCCCATTGAGGAGTCGCATGTTAGCCAGAATATGTGGCGTATTTATCTTGCGATTGTTGGGGCCGAGCCGTTTCAAGCTTGAAAAATTCGTCCGCGGTTTTCTTTGAGGAGTCCCCGTTCAAAGAAGATGGGCTTTCGCCGAAGGGTCTGCCCGTTTCAGGTGGGAGTCGTCGCTCCCCGAGCCCTCCTGACGTGAGGGCTGCCCGGCTGATTGATGCTTCTCCATTTGGCTCCATTTCCGAGCTCCGCGCTGGGTTCCGCACTAGCCGACGTACTCGCACCACGATTCCCAGTGCGCAGCCCCGTATGCCGCTCTCGCTATGATCGGTGGGCAGGCGTTACCCGAGAGCCACGAGTGAGCTTTCCTTAACAGTACCGAACCCCGCGCGGCTTCTCTCTTCGCTTTTATTTCCTGCCTTCTTTTTTCTCCTCTTGAGGCCACTTAGTGAAAAGTGACAGATATCAGTGCGAATAGGCCCCTGCTTGGGATCCCACGCATGCCAGCTCGCATTATGTACGAAGCTAAGTGTCAGTTAGGTGCGCCGGTCTCTACACATCGGCCGACATTAAGTCGCTAACGATCGACTTAAACAAGACACGAACTGGTCATGGCTTCACCGTGGCCCCTCTCCGCGTCAGAGCTGTGCTAAGAGAACCTGTCCCATTTTCGGGCTATCTGATTAATGTCTTAAAATTTTACGACACTTTGAGCGCTGCCGAGGAGTTTTGCTCTCGTCTCTTGCATTGCCACGCTGCACGTCGCCTCATTTCCTACCTCCGCGCGGAACCCTCTGACGCATTCGTTGTGCCCACGGAGTGTCGGCATGGTTTTTGTCGCTTCTCTCTTTTTTCTCCTTTTTTTGACCGCTGTTGAAGTGAATCGTACTTGTGTTGCCGTTTATGAGCCTATAGAGCGTCATGCTTCTTTCTTACTTTGTGCAAACCGGATTTCTGTTCTCGTTGACCTCCCCACCATTCTTTTCTTTCATCCATCTTTCTAGCTTTGTGGTCGTATAAGATTATCTCCTCGTCAACAATGTTTTGCGAGCGAGAGTGTAAAATTGTTTTAAGTACAAATCTCACGCTAGTCGTCGACACACAATATGTATTTGAGCGCCAAGTGCGCTTGTGTTGGTTCGGTTAGCGGTTGCGATCACTGCGAACTCTTAGCTATATATAGCGAACACGACGCCTTAGTGTTGCTCATAAAGTTGTTATTCTTAAAACTGTATTCACACGCTGAAATGTGGGTATTATTTTCGGGCGTCCGCGTTCCCAATCTTAATGACAACAGTTTACGTCTGTAGACTGCGAGTTCTTTGCTCGTTTTTTTTTTTTTTTTTTCTCGTTTACCTGCCGTTTCGGAGCGGTGGTTCACTGATGGCAGGAACTAACAAACGCGAATTACGGGAACAGCTTCTTTTCTCCCTCAGTCTTTTCTCTAACCTGTAGTTTCCGCAGCGAGACTGTGTGGCTAAGCCACGAATACGGTCCTCTCGGAGGTTTCAGTGTTTTTTTTTTTTTTTTTATGTTTTCCGCACAGGTCTCCGGGTTAAGTGAAGCGCGGAAGGTACGGGTGTGATGGAATAGGCGGTCGGGCGCGGTGCAAATCACTCTCGCGCGGCGCGCGACATTCTGTGCGCGGTGGCAGCTGCCTTCGGCGCAAAGGTTAGCCACCCGAACGCCGCGCCCGCAGCGCCCGGGACACCGGGGGCGAAGTGGTGCGAGGTGAAGCGGGAGGCGCTGCTGCTGCCTAATGACCCGCAGAGACCATTTGACCCGGCGCGTGTCTCTGTGCGGCAGGATGCACTAACCACCTGCCAAATGCGAGGGCGCCGCATGCGACGACGAGTCGCTTAATGAGCCTTTCAAGCGCCACCGTTTCCGTTGCTTCTCGCGCCTCTTAATACGGGGCCGCCACCGCGGGCTGCCTGCCATTTTACCTGCACCCGGTCTTTCATCTTTTCCTTCCGCTGTTACGTTTCACTTCCCTCTATTTTTACGCTCGTCTACAAGTCAGTCCGCGCGAGCCCTGTCAGTGCGCCGATGGGTCGCTGTGTGTTCGCACCGCGGTGTCTGAAAGACACTTCCTCTCCTCCTCTCTGCATGGCGTGCAGCCTAATGAATGAGGGCCAGCGAGGAGATGGCGCGGAGGGGGCCCTGCTCTCTTTCGTTCAAGGAGCAGGAATGAAGAGGATAAATAAAACAGGTGTGTGGGGCTGTGCAGTCGCGGTTGTATCGCACCATTTCGGCGTTCACCTAAAGCCCTTGCCGGGTCTCGCATCGCGCCCGGGACGGCACCCGTTCGCGGCGGCCGCGTTCTGCGAATGCCACCGGCAGCCGCCGCGTGGTTTCACGCGAGCCTTCTTATCGCATTTACCCGCAGCGGCGCAAGTCCCTCCGTTCGCCCCGCGGTGATTGAGGCTGCTGCGGCTGCTGGTCGTTTCAGTTTTGCGCACCTCCACTGATGCGGAAGGCGCGCTTTTCTCTCGCCTTGCGCAACTTCCACTCGTGTGCTCACAAATGAAAACCGTTGGCATTTGACCTGCCATATGTAATTAGGGTTCGGGTTGTCACCTGCCCCCCCCCCCCCCCTCATTTTTATTTATTTCTTTTCCTTATTTTGCTTCTCCCTCCAAGTCACATGTGCCGAGCGTAGAGGTCGGGTTGTGTGCTGCTGTAACACTTTCACGACGTGTGAGGAAGCCGGGGATGTCTGGCAGCTGTAATTGTAATTGTCATTTCCTATTTAGCGCGTCTTCTGGGAAATAGTGGGGAACAATGCTCGGTTACACGCCGACCGCTGATCCCGAGCAACACTGCAGCGCGGGAGAAAAGAAACACCCGCGTCAGGAATATTGTGGGGTGAAACACAATGCGCTGCGTACGTCGCAGCTGTGAGAAATTCAATGCTCCCGGAAAAAGGTGTAAAAAACGCAGGTTACTGTGTCATGTATCTGTCTTTTCATTCAACCTCTGCATATATGTTCCGTTTCGGTCAAGCAATTATCGCTTTACTCATCCTTTCCGCAAAAGTGGCCATGTACGTGGGTCTGGTTATATATCCACCGCGTTCCAACCTTGGTCTCCATGCAGTGTAATACCCTTGTTACACAGGCAAGCTAACCGCAGTTACGACTAACCACGGTTGACCGCGTTGAACCACGGTTAGCATCAACCACGGTTCGCCGATGTTACACAGCGCACAAGCGTCCTCGGTTAAAGCGGACTTGCTTTGGCGTGAATGGCTCTGCGTCTGGCGGTAGTCCGGCATTCCACTCGGCTGTTATTGCCGCGTCCACTTTCGCATTTCTTGAGGTGCTCCGTAGATGATGCAAATTGTTTTGCCGAAGCCTAATCAGGCTTTCCGTGGTTCTTGCAGTCCAATTCGTTTTTCACGAAAGCTCGCCGGCGTGCACACGTCCTCCATGAAGGCCGCCATTTCCTCGGTTAACTGCCAAACCGAGGTCGCCAAGCTCGGTTTGGTACAACCGCGGTTAGCGGCATAACCGCGGTTTCGCATACCGTGTAACATAAGCGAACCGCGGTTATGCGTAACCGCGGTTACACTAACCGAGGTTTAGGCTGTCTGTGTAACAAGGGTATTACTGCTTAAGTATCGAATCTCAGCTAACGATGCTGATAAAAAGGACGTACTGCACTGCCTATTGGGCACTACGCCATTTCTTGTTGTCCAACAGACGGGCAAGTTCTGTTCGCCAATATGTTATAAACTCGCTCGTGTAAACTGAGTGCTATATGCATATACAATTTGAAGGAACACTTACGAGAAACACCGTGGTTATATGCAGTGTCTGGGCTTCGCGTGTAATCAAATCGCAATGAACAGCTCGTATTTTTTGCCCTGCATGCTGAGCGGATGCTCCAAACACTAAATGTAATAAAATCACAGGGTCCCTTGTGCATTCACCTAAGTCGACTCGAAGGCGAAAGCCATATTCTTTTTCTTCCCCGTCGATGTATTAGGGAGCCTATACATGAACGGCCGGTCAAGTAGGCTCCCTAGATGTACTTATCCTGCCCCGCCACCCTCCGACAGCTTTGTGTTTCGCACTGCCTCCTGGATCGGAGGCACCTCACCTGGTTTTGCACTGCCTCCGTGATCAGCCCACCGTTGACCAAGCTACGATGCCATTTAGGCTTATGCCACAGGAGCGAAGGAACGAGACGGCTGAACCAGAATCGACGCCAGCAGGGAACACGAGCCGTGGCTTCACGTGCAACTGCGAAGCGCCGTCTTTATTTTCTTCTCTTGTGGTCGCGCGCTCTCTGGTTTTGTTCGCCGCCCAAAGGAGGGCGCTACGATGACATTATGTGGCTTTACGTCACATGACGTCACGCCAGAATTTGTGACATGTCACAATTTTGTTCGATCTGTGAGGTCATGATGACGTCATGTGGTGACGTCATCACGTGATGACTTCTTGCACCACTCGTCCCCGACGCCGCAGGACGCGAGACACCGACGACGACGCGGGACGCCGACGGTCAAATTTCGTGTTTAGTGAGGCATATAAGGCTTTCGCCTGAAAAAACAACGTGAACGGCTTTCGAATGTCGGCCGTTCACGTTGTATCCTGTATACGTTGATGTTTCATTATCAATTCTTTCTAAGGAAATTGGTGGGGAATTCGCGTGATGCAACATATAAATAGCAGCAATAGGTGGAGACGCGTCACATAACCCACAACAATGTTGCACTGCAGCGTAACAGTGGAGCGCAACGGGAGCCAACGTGCACGCACAAGCAGGCGCGCGACGTCTACTCTAACAGAAACTTGGTGGCCAATTATGGCCCTACCTTGGTGCAGCACACGTTGTACCTGTGGCCAGCCATGGAATTTACAAAAATAATTAATGTATTGGGCCGAGATTCTGGTGCCTTACTGTTGCATATGTGTGTGCCATGACGTAGCACAGAGCTGTTATTCTAACATAATGAAGAAAATCATAGTTTATATCAATTTTGCATAATACAGTCACAATTACAGCATGGTATATGCTACGGCCAGTAGAGGTAGTAGCCTTTACAAACTTAGCGTCCGTGCTTCTTGGTGTTATATGTTCACGACGCATTCCTCGAAAGTTGTGATAGGCGCGGCATTTATAAATTGGGTTTTGTGTAGCATATTACTTCCATTATTCAATTAAAGGACACATGGATGACATACCTGCTGATTAAAAATCAATTACTAAACATTTATTCAGCAAATTTATTCTTGCGATACTTGCAGAAATTCTAATATCCGCACTACTCATTTTGTGGCAAAAAAAAAAAAAAAAGCCATTCTGACCACAAACTTCTTTCGCTACTACTCATGGTACAGCCATCTACGACACATCTGGCAGCATAGAAGTGACTTGGTAGTTATAGTTAAAAACACTAAGAAAGCCTCTCTGGTTAGCAACGGCAGTAGTTCCTACCATTACTGACTGCTGGCTAGTAGAGATTTCGCGAAGGTCGCAACAACACGCTTGAGTCTTATACACTTAATAAGACTTTTTGAGAGCCTGTGCATACTGACAAAACTTACTTAGGGCAAGAAAAAACGCAGCCCACAAGGGTCCCTTGTATATGTGTAGCTTCCTTGTGTGGTGCGTTTTTTTTTCCCGCTAAGTTTTGTGAGTCTCCTATACGCCGATTTACTAACTATTTACTAACATTTTTTTTAGAGTATGTGCAATATTCTGACTTGGGATGTTATAAACCGATGTGCCTGTTCTGCAGGTCTGGCAGGATTTTTTTTTTCGTAAGTAACCGCTGCGCGCCAATAGAGTCTTTTAGCAAGTTACGGAAATACGGTATGCTAATACGGTAAGGTAGTACGGTACCGCTCCTCCTTTCCCGGTCGTTGAGCGGCCAAAGCACAACCAGCGGGAAAGGAGGAACGCTACCGTACTGCCTTACCGTATTTGCGTACCGTATTTCCGTAACTTGCTAAAAGGCTCTAATAGGCGGCATGCCAATATTCGCGGAGTATAGTGCACAATGACTAACGTAAACGGCGCTCCGCCTTCAGCTATTGGCTGAATATCTCAAGACACTCACAGCGAGCCAGTCTTTATTTTTTTATGACCGCATGGCCCGCTATACGACATGCCATGGAAACTGTGTTGGTTGCGCTGGTGAGTTAACGCTTGGTACGACTGCGAACATTGGCAATAATAATGCCGCTTGTTCTTAATTTGAGTGTACATGCGCTGTCGGTTTTGGGTTCCTCTTATGTACGGTCAGCAAATACAAGTGTGTCGTATGCAAGGCGCGTACATTCGGTGCAGTGAACGGGACGCCGTGGCTTCATATTGCGTGTAGGAGTGCACCGCTTTAATTATAGCTACATATTTTGCATACGACCCAAAATTGGCGAAAAGATTGTTCCTGCGAATAGGCTCCGCTTGTGCCCGTAAACGCACCTTCGCATTACGAGAAGCTTATGACCGTCGAGTCACTCGGGAGGCTTCATATTACAGTGAAAATGCACGAGCTGTAATATTTACATATACAAACTTGCAGTTGATACGTTCGACAAATCGCCATGCAAATGCTAACCGAGCAGAGAAGACATTTTCCCATATAGCGTGCCGGTGGCGATCACAATGTCATAGGAATCGCGTCGCTGGCGTTACTTGAGCTACTGCCGAAGTTAAACTCCTGAAACCTTTTGCATATATGTCTGGTCAGGTCGCAACAAGCATGCGCATCTAGCAGCAGTATCCTTTTTCTTCATTTTATTTCGTTCTTTCTTTAAAATAAGACGAGCAAACCCCGATACGCAGGAATTTACTTACAGCCGCGGGCATTCGCGCAATGTAGAAGAATCTGCTCATACATTATTTGATAACCGTTTCCCCGGCGGCAATTGACGTTCCTGCCACGTAGTACAGCGCTTGGCGTGCATGCGCGGGCGTTAATTTTCCTTGTCTTCATTATCGGCCAACGGCGTGGACCTTAAAATGGCGGCCGTGCCTTCGCTCAGTCCAGATAGTGTTAATTGCGCGACCTGCGAGGGGGAGTCCCGTGGTGGAGACGGAATGGACGCGAACGAAGCGGCCAGGGGGAGCAAACGAGAGGGAAAGGTGAGTGCAATTTCCTGTTCCGCTCGGCTCACTTCCGGCTGTGCTCCCCTGGACCCGTGCCGTTCTGCAGCGTGGCTCGGGAAAGCGCGAGATCGGGGAAGTACATCTCCTGCCCCGAACGGGCCCGACTTATAACCCGCCCGGCGGCCACTGCGAAGACGCAATAATAAATACCGCGACGTGTCTGCTTTTCGAGAATCCCCTCTTTTCTTTCCGGTTCAGTTATCTCAACGGGGGTTGCCCGACTGATATTTCAAATAAATTAGCGGCGAGACGGAGGAGACCTCGGGGACAGATGGCAAGCTGACCAGTTTTTCTGGTTGCCGCCTTCCTCGAGCTGCCAAAATGTTGGCGAATGTCGTGGAGCGAAAGAAAAGGAAGCGGCGCGTGCGTGCTGACGTTGATGTTTTAATTTGCCTCCTTCGAGACGGAACAATACCGGCGGGGCCCGCGGTCGCGCCCTTGCTGCCGTGACCGATACAGCCAACTGGTCCACTGCGTGGTCGCACGCGGGGAACTCCATTAAACCGCGCGGAGCGCGAAAGAAAAGTCGGGGTGCTTCGCGCGCGCAATCGGTCACCGCGGCGCAGATAGACGCGGCCCAAGTGGGCCGCCTTGCGGTAATTAGTGTTATTTTGTTGCTTTCGAACCGGAAACGCGAATGTCAGGCGGATAAAGAAAAGGCCGTCACTTCGCCCGCCGTTGGACATCCTCGCGCCCTCACGTTCTTCAGAAAGCTGCACTTGCGCGGTCCGACGGCAGCAATAGGAACGATGTGCCCAAAATGTATCGTCGCCGTACCTGTATCGCGTGCCTATATCTCTATGTATTGGTCGGCGCTTTGACCGAGGCGGCTTTTTTCTGTCAGTGCTTCGCACGAGGACGGGCTGGAACGGGGCCGCCGCGGACGCTGTTTCACCGCACGAAATAGCCGCGACTGCTCGCGCACCGTTGGCGCACTGCACACGATTTGCGCCGGAAGCAATTAACGTTATACAGTGATCCGCAATCATCGCGGCACGTGTGCATATACTGTCGACGATAACGACGAACTCGCCATCTCCCGCGGCCGCTGTTCTGGTGCCAAGTCACCGTGAAAGTGATCGCTGAAAGCGCTCCGGACCGAGAGATATCAGTTAATGAACCCGCGGCCCTAATTGTGAGGTCGACGCACTCGCAGTGAAAACCAGCTGAGGAAACTGTAGCACGTCGGCTTCTCGAGCGGCTGCTTCCGATGATGTCGCGCAGAATAAATAAGGATTGTTTGGTCAGTGCGCAACCGCATACGCCTCTTTAATCGGTCTGAGGTGCGACTTCCACCTGGACTTACGTACCCACGGCGTCCTCTGCATGCCTTTGGTGGGGGTCATATTTCCTTGCTTTACTTTTTTTTTCTGCGAAGCGTTTTTTATCCCAAGTTTAGTTCATCAACCTGCAGCTGTAGCACAATTCACGGAGACTGCATAAATAAAAATTATGGGTTATTTCCATCCGCACTCTTTTCAGACGTGTTTCATGTCTGAGTTCTGCACAGAGGGCGTTCTCCTTGAAAGCGAATCGTGCACGCTTGGATTGGTCGCAGGCCTGCAGCTGTCGCACACTCCTGTGACATTGTATTGCGCAGGTCACTTACGCGTCTCTTTGTATTCCCATGCGTCAGCCACGTGATTTCTAAAGAGATCCTGTGGCAGTAGAGAAAACAAAGGGAACGTCCGAGGAGGCTCATGTTTGCTCGGCACCTTTTCTTATACCGTCGCCGAAGCTGTCCTGCGGCGCCGTCCTGCTTGAGACGAGACAGCAGGTGACGTCGGGCCCCGAGACAATGTACTGTCGCGATTGCATCGAGCGGCGGCCCGCGAACTGTGCCACCCGAGGCGACGCAATGCCTTGGTGCACAGGTGCGCACGTTCGCGAGGCGTCAGTAGCGGCGCGGCTAATTGAGAGCACGGGGAGACAAGGGGGAGACGGGATTCCTGGCGATGACGTGCGGGCCTCCTTTACGTAGTCGACCGTCCTTGGGCATATCCTGACTCGACTGCAATCATTTCGGGGCCTCCCGATTCATAACTCATGCGTGTGCGTTGGGCCTCTTCCTGACGCCCAAGTCTCCTTGAAAACGCGGCGCGAGAAATATATAGCCGCAGATAAAAAAAGACCCCGGCCGAGGTATAGTGTGTAGGCAGACAACCGAAGGCTTCATTTCATATTCCGATCGCTTCGCCGTCGTCATTACGTCCACGTAATGATGACAGCTGCATTGGACCTGGCATCGAGGCTACGCCCGTGACGTCAGTGCGAGCGGGAAGCCAACGGGGGAGCCGTCGCGCCTCTGTGACTCGCGGCGTTGCCATTGTTTGCGGCACGTCCTTTTTAATTGGGCAACACTTGATAACGATCTGCAACCGGCCGCGGAGACTCGGGCATCCTCGCCCTCTTCTCTCGCGACAGCGATGCTGCAAGTTATGACCGCCGAGCCTGACGACGACTTGTTTCCAGGTCGCTCGTTGCCGCAGCGATGGCCCGTCTGCGTAGCGTCCTCTTTTCCCACTTTCCGACAGCCGTTCCTTAAGGGTGCAGAGCTTTGTCGGTTCTCGATTCCATGATTACCGTTTGCTGTTAAAGCGCCGAATCATATTCGGACCAGTATATGGCCAGTTACCCAAGGTACCGTAAGCTACCAAACCTCGCAGCGTTGACTCCTTATCACCTGTGTACATTGTCAAAGGCTGCGGTCTCCCGAGTGTACAGTAGGCCCCGTTCACCGCCCTACGCCAGACCGAGCGGCACGTCCCCTTCGATGGCGCCCCGCTCTGCCGTGCGGCAGATCTCCGCGTCAGTCTTGCGGCAGCCGCGCCGATTTCCCGCGGCGGCTTGATTGAAAACAAGCGGCAAGGTCGCGGGGATCGTAAAAGCGAGCCTTGGTTCGTGCTATAGATTGCGCGGGCCAAGGTGAGGCGCCCGCGCGCGCCTCTTCGCTGCCGCAGGTGCCTGGGCGGCCGCCTTCTCGGGCGCGATCACCGCCTCCGGGCGGACGCCCAGGCATGATCGGCGCGCACCGCCACGTCGAGGCTGCGGATGCACACCGTCTCGCACAATGTAGCATTCGCGGACGAGCCAGTATCCCACGACACCCGTTCAGATCCCATGGAAACCGAGGGGAATGTTGCGCATTTGTTGCGTCATTTTCGCGGCCCACCACTACGGCTATCGTGTCTGAACTCCTGCATTGTATACGGCTCCGACGTTTATTTATCGTTGCAGACAACAGGCACGACGTCAACGCGGCGGCAATCATTGCTGCTTAAGGTGCTCCCGCGTGCATCAGCACCTCGCTCTCAATATTTTCCCCTGCATGCATGAGAAAAGCCATAGGCGAAGGTTTCTAAAAACACATTAACGCGACTGAGATAGGCCGCAGTTTCGCGCACACAGAAAGCTTCCTCAGTGAGCACTATAGGGTTTTAATCACATTTAATCGCCCGCTGCGTGTGTCGCATATGCGACAGCCGTGTGCTCAGTAAGGAATAAAATACTTTTGGGCCCCACGGCGACGTGACTGCGTTCTCAAGACTGTCGCGGTCGTATACATAAAACGGTAAATGCGCTTTCCCACGCTCGTGACGATCAGGATACTGTAAGAAGCACATTCTATGGCCTGTGGCTTTTCCCGCGCGCATTGCGCTTACGCCGAACTCATAAAGTGGTTGACACTTTTTGATGCATATACAATTTTTATTTGTCAGTTGGTTGAGCGATACTGTCTCTGCGACGTGTCAGACAGTGTCGCAATCAGATTCTGCTGTTCCGAAAAGCTCCTTGGGGGCAGCACGGGTACAAAATAGCTTGGGTAGAAGAAACTTTTGAAATGTCAGCTGCTAAAACCTGACCGGTGCTCGCTTTCCAGCATTCTTTGTTTGTTGTCCGGTCTTCAGACGGTGTGCTAAATGCTGGTTTTCGAAGAACTTGCACACTTAGCTGGTTGCAGACCTTGAGTAAAACATGCGTATATATAGTTACTGGCGAGTTCCTTTAGATGTGTCTGGTAAAATCCTGAAGGCCACACCTAATTAACATCTAGTTGCAGGAGTCATTGAAATCTGGAACAGGCGCATTCAGGTTAACAAAGATGTTCTACCACTGCTGGTGTTATCGGAGGTTATGTCCGTAAATGAAGTAATCGTTAAAAGAAGCAGGGGAGTGATTAAACTGCGCAGACATTGCAATAGGCAGAGCATGTCCTTCTCAGAGCTTATAATGTCGTTCATTTGTATAGCTTTCTGGGGAATTGTGTGATGGCTTTCAAGACTGAAGCGTCCGTTAAAGATTGCATCTACAAGCCTTTGCGGGCCTTTATAGATGAGCTCTGAGCCGGCGCTGTTGCCGATATATGCCAGCTAAAGGTTATCACAGATCCGCTATACAGTCATTTCTTAAATATTGAACCACGCTTCGGTCAGCTCGCGACGATCGCATATTCCGGTAATTGACGCGGGCATATCGTGACAAACGAGCCGAAGAAGCCGGTAACGTCCCGGTACGCATTGCAGCAAGACCCCTTGCATCCTGTTAATGCTTTCGTGGCGACAGCGAGAGAGAGAGGAGCGCCGTCGAGCGAGGCGCACCGGCCGTTGCATATCCAATGGCCTGTTTACGTTTCATAAGCGTATACACGGGCGTGGCGGCAGCAGCCTTCTGCTGCCGCCAGGCACGCTGCCGTTTAATGCGTTTCTCTCTTCTCGTTCGCCCGTTCCCGCGGCCTCCTGGAAGCTGGCGACTTAGCGATGCATTTCTGCTCCGACTTGAATTCGAGCGAAGCCAATTTCAAGCGGTGACATTCTGTTTACGCTGCGGGATGGCCGGCTCCCCCCGCGAGCCATGCTCGTGCGACCCATTGTTTGTGGAGACCCCCCCTCCCCCCTATGTCTTTCCATTCTTCCCGTCCCGCTGAACGCTGCTTGCTGCTGCCGCCGGCTCTCCCGAGTTCTGTTGCGCCCGACGCGCTTTGCATATTTTTTGAGGTGGCTTCGGGGACCCCTGAGCCCGCGTTTTTTGCTGGCTAGCGGCCAATCACCTGTGCTTGACACTCTCTGGACGACAAAACAACGGCGCCCGCGTTAACGCTGGGAGAACGGTGGGCACACCTGACAGAAAAGTGGCTGAGGCGCGCGGGTATACGCCGAGAACGGAGGCGTCGCGAACAAAAAGGCGGGGGAGGCGAAAAGGCAGCTGATGGAGAAGAAAAGAAGCGCGTAATTGTTTTCGTAGCTTCCTGTTCGTCGTCCGCTGTCGAGAGAAGCCGCGCAGCGAGCGACCACGTTTTCTTCTGCGTCTGTCACAGCGTTTAGCGATGTAGCGACGCGCGCCAAAACGTTCGCGGCGGGAGTTGTTTCAAAACGGCCGTCAAATATTTATAGGCAGACCTATGCTCTGCGGCTCTCGGATTTTGAAACCCGAGTCTTGCGGGGACAGACTGGCTTCGTTCGGCCCTTGTCGCGACGCCGGTTGCTTGGCGGGGGATCCTGGCGGAATTGATTGTTCTGCCCCCCAGCTCTGCTCTTATACGGTTCTTTTCGAATGCCTGCTTGCGGCGCTGCGTTAAACGTTGTGTCTTTCTTTGCATTTATTGCCCCCATTCCTTCGTCGATTATATGCGTGGATATTCTTGTGCGCGTGGGCCTTTCTTTCTTGTGTGGATGCGCCTGGGTATGCATGCGTGTTTCTGTATTTTTGTTTCGAGAGAGCTTCAGGCGTACTCCGTGTGCGGCAAACAATAAGCAACGTTCAAGCTTTTGTTTCTTGTTCTGCTAAAGAAAAAACAAAACCCTGCATATGTAAACGCTGAAGGTGCACGACAGCGATTTTTGACAGCTGGTAAAGTGGGCGCTGCTCTCGGTCTCCGACGGACATCTCATGGCGTTAAGAGGACGAGCAGCGCATTGTGCAGTACGCTGTTTTCTTACCAGTAAGTCCGTAATCGCTATTAATATGCATGGAATGCGTACGCACAGGAGCTGCACAGGGTTCACTGTTCAGACTAGTGTGACGTGCCCTCCTTAACGAGCTGTCGGATGCCGCGCCTGTGTTGTCGACGTCGACACCGACACATATGTGATGAGAGAATTCTGATGATTCAGATTCAAGGAGACTGCTTTGTTCATGAGCTTCTTTGTTAGTGTGAAAAGGCAAATGGAAATAGACGGAACGCGATGACGATTATACGCTATTGACACTACACTGTGACAATTAATGATTGCGTTAATTGAGAGAGGCCCTCGACACCTGGCGTGTGTACACATTAGTCAAAGCGCACGTGTTTTGTCTGCGCTGTAATCGCCGCCGGTGGAAGCTGCGCGAACGAGGCTGCGCACGCTTTCTATCTGAGTATTTACGTACGTACAGCATGTGTATACTGTCTAGTCAGTTTACGTTGCAGAAACGATATCGACTTTTATAGCCGATTGAAGAAGTTAATAGTGGATCAAATCGCTTTGTGTATTCTTCGTTGTCAAAAGGAATATCTGAGGCTTTACGTGCCGAAACCGTATGATTATGAGACACGCCGTATAGTGGGGGACTACAGATTGATTCTGACCACCTGGGGTTTCTTCAACGCGTACCTAAATCTAAGTCCACGGGTGCACTTCTCTCCCATCGAAATTCGCCCGCCGTGGCCGGGAATCGAGCCGCGGCGTCCTCGAGTTTATCAGTGCAACAATAACACGACGGGTCTCGTTGTCTATTAAAGTGTTTGGGAAACTCGGCCGCTAACTGTCCGTTATCCCATAATTTAGCCAAGAGAAAATGGCTAAAAGGTATGAATGGAAAAGAAAGAAAAAAAGAACGGAGAGGGGGGAGAGAGAAAAAGCATTTGCATCCACGTGGATGCAAATACGTGACACAAGCAGCTGTTTTCACTACATCAACGTAAGAAGGGTTTTAAACTCATGCCTGTTAGGTTGAATGTGGAAGCAAAAAAAATAATAAATTCAATATGTAATGTTTCCTAAAGCTTGAACTTTTTAGAGAGCCTTCAAACAAAGTTAGCATCAATTACAGAGAGGGAGCTTCAGGACGATGTGGTTTCAATAAAAGCGACCATATAGCAAATCTAAACATATTTCTGCGATACAGGCTTACGCAATACGCACTCTGCCCTCGCGCAAGCGTTGTAGTGCTCCACGATGGGAACACTTTCAAACATATTTGCTGAGAGTAAGATGTGAAATTTTTCGTTAAAGGCATATGATCACTTTGTTCCTCACCAGGTCACACGCAGTCTTCCGCGGTCAATACGTGTGCGTGCTCCTCAAAGTTGTGTAGTCTTACTGCTTCATCGTTGACTATTTTACAAAGCCCAGCGCCAGCTAGAACTTCAGCACCGTAAACGAGCACAAGACAACGCGTGCTTGACGGCCGACAAGGGAAGACGACGACAAACGGCTTTCAAGGCGCCCCGTGGCACCGAGGCGCATGAAAATTAGCGCGCCTGGGTAGCCGCTCCGGCGATCGCGGTCTGTTCCATGTCGTTCGGGTTCCCATATCGGATGGACGAGCTCCACCGCAAAGACAGCCAAAATAACTCAAGGTCTGGTTTTCTTTCGCGCGGCACCCGTTCTTATTACTTTTCACCGTGGATCTGGTGTAATCGAATTCGTCGCTTTGCGCGCTGCAGCTCCGTCGCCGCGCAATACACGACGGCGGTTCGCGAACGGGACGCGTCTTCCCGCAGGAGGCAGCGTCTCAATTTCTTTTTTTTTTTTTTTGGGCGAGTTCCGTTCTTCTCCCCTCTTTCATTTTTTTCTTTTTTGTCTTTAGAGGATACCACGTTGATTTCCTTCGGCACGGCGCCGTTTTCATTCTGCGCCGCCGTAATAAAACATGATCGACGGTGGTCAGAAGTGGACGGGAGCGCCCGCGCCAGACTCTGGTTTTCGTCCACAGGGCCCCAATCAAATTTCGCGCCGCGCAGAAAGGGGCGCCGCGGGAAAGACGGGCGAAGGAAAGAGAGGGAAAAAAAAAAGAAAAAAGAAACGCGCGCGCGCGCTCTCCGCGGCGCGCTTCGGGAATCACTGCCGCCCGTGTAATTGTGATTGGCGCGCTCGCGCTTAATTGTACTCGCAGCGGCCTCCGTCGTAAAGCTGCCAGCCGCCGTCCTGGCTCCACGGGCCGCGCACTGTGCCCGTCGTCTGAGCCACGGCGTCGCCCGCTCGCATGACAACGATACCACGGACGCCGCAAAACACGGGACGTCGCGCGGTGCGCATGTATACCACGCAGCCGAGTCGGCCTGCCGTGCGACCTCGCGATGCGACCGCTGCAGCGGCTACTCGCGGCTGGTCGACGCCGCTGTAGCGGAGTTCGTGGGAACTGCCTGATGGCCGTCCCCCTTCATTGCCACGAGGTAGCACTTAATATATACGCCGAAAGGCGCGGCACAGCTCAGCGCCCACCGCGTTTTCTTTTCTCGTAGCGTTCCCCTTTCACCCCTCTTCCAGCGTCCTTACGAGATGGTGTCTCGCGCAGCGATGCTGCTGCTGGCTAACCACGTCTCGACGACGTATGGACGTGCGGGGTCAAAGCGTGCGCACGTTCTCGTATGTTAGGGACACTTGAAAAGCCGGAAGCATTACTTTTTGCGCTTGCTTTTCGCGAAGGCTCGCGGTATTTGGTTCCAGGCTTGTTGCCCCGAGAAGAGTCTGCATGCATTAGCTAGGCGTGTTCCGTGTGTACGGTCAGGCAAACATTTATAGCATCAATTAAACGATGTCCCTCTCTCTTTTCTCGGGCGCTAGCATGTGGCAGATACGTAATTCGCGTCAGTATAATACGGTGCGCACCATACTGCGAAGGGCGCGGAAGGGGTGGAGAGGACCGGCTGTGTGCTGGTGCGGTAAACAAAAGATAATAAAAACCCCGCTTAATCAACGTCAGCTTACCCGGCTTGGCACATGCACCGCGTGCAAGCGGAAACAATTTTTCAGCCCTGAGATTCCAGCTTCCAAGACTGGCATGCTCTGAGAGTTTGTCAAAACTGCGCTCACAGATTTCTTCATTGACATAACATATCGAAAGGGTAGATACTTCGTGTGCATTCAGCTTCGCGAAGTTTGATGGAAGACGCCACTGCACTGACGGTGACGTCGCAGTGTCTGTTATTATTATTATTATTATTATTATTATTATTATTATTATTATTATTATTATTATTATTATTATTATTATTATTATTATTATTATTATTATTATTATTATTACACCCATGAGAAGCTTCCCTACACGTGTAGCATACTTACTAGGGTGAAACGCTTGTGTCACAAGCGGCAGTGTCACTAGTAGGTCGCTTTAAACGCAGCACTCTACATTACTACATCAAAAAGATGTATGTCTTTTCGATGTAGCAGCATTTTGACGTTTCGCGCGCGTGACAGAGGCGACATGATATGTCCTAAGGGTAAAGTGATTGAAATGTCGCGAGATTCCTTTATGTCACGGTGTAATGCCCCCCCCCCCCCCCCCTCATATTGAAAGTACACACATGCCCTGCATCATACTTGCGTCACCCATGTCCTGCTGGCCTTTTTATTCAAGCGCTGCACACTTGAACATTTTTCGTGATTTTTCACCTGCACTACTTTTGCCTGAGCGACAAATACGTCTTATTTGGTTTTTTATTTATTTATGCGGATATAATCATTTGCATAACACTGTTGTATTCGCATATTCGCTCATCCGTAGTTTATTTTCCTGATGCGAAATGTCAGCAGCAATAAAATACGCTGTGTTATTGACAGTTATAAAGAAGACGGTTAACGCATCTTTCATTATCTCCTGCTTTGCTTCTTGCCGCAGCCACGGCATTTGCCGCGATTGTTCCGCCCCTTCGTCATCCATTGTTGTGATCACTCTGTCAGAGGCCGAAAGATGGGGAAGGGTATATATATATAGTGCAAGCTGACGAAGAGAGGAGAATCGACGAGGGCGTTAAGGACCAACCACCAATTAAATACGTTAGTATCTATCTGACATGTCCATCAAATATAGTAGAATTATTATTTTTCTTGTACGAATGTATACTGTCCGTAGCGGACAATGTGGATGAACACGTTGCTTCAGTTTTCTTCGGTGCCGAGAGAAATTTTCGGACCTTGCGGGTTAAATGGGGCATCATTAGACACTACCTCCTCCCAGACGGATGTGTGATGCTTAAAAAAAAGAGAATTGGTCTTTGCGCAACGTGCTTACACTTCGGTGCATGATGAATCAGGAAACAGTGCGGTAAAAACAAAGACAAAGCAGCGGCACGAACAACACACCACACGAAGCGCGCGAAGCTGTGTTGTTCGTTCCTCTGCTATTCGTCTTCGTTTTTACCGCAGTCGCGAGATCGAATACCGGCCGAGGCGGCCGCATTTTCGTTGGAGGCGAAAATGCTTGAGGTTCGTTTGAGGCACATTTAGGTGCACGTTAATGAACCCCATGGTAGTCGAAATTTCCGGAGCCTTAACGGAGTCCCTCGTAATCATAGCGTGGTTTTGGGACGTTAAACCCCAATAATTATTATTATCGTTTTTACCGCGCCGTTTCCTGAAGGGATAAGGCTTTGGGCGTGCTGTTTGGCCATCGATTAAGCAGAATATATAGCGCAGAACCGAACACAGAACAAGAAGACGACGGGACGAGCGCTCGTTTCCCGATTCAAGATGGACAATCAACCATCCAACAAGTTCACTTTATTCGGTGCATGCTTTGAAGCGGGATTATGTACATTTACCCCCTCTCCCCCCCCCCAAAAAAAAAAAGAAATAAATTTTAAAAAGTTAAACGAAAACAACAAGGAAACGCTTGGACCACGTGGATTACTCGTTTCCTCGAACACGGTGCTTTTGCGACGTGCCGCAGCACTCTCGTTTGCGCTGCGCGCACAGCCATGCATAGCTCGAGCAGCAAGACGGATCGCTCTATTTCCGACACATTGGAATCGCGTTTAACCGCGACAGCTGCCAGCCAGAACGCGACGCGGCGGCGGCTGCTCTTCTCACGAGCGGCGCCCTGCTGACACAGCGGCTTTCAATTAATCAGTGGCGCGGCGAATAAACATCTTTTCACTTTTTTTCCTTTCCTAGTCATCAGTTTCTTTCATACTATTTCCCGCGCCAAGCGCGTATATACACCATTTAGTTGACTCACGTCGCCGTTCGTGTGTGTATATCCTCGCTGTTCGTTATACGCATGCCGTTTGAACTTCTATATATAATGCGGCCAAGTGTATCACTATATGTCTTCAATGTATGCCGAGCCGGTTCATTTGAAGGCGCTAACGCGGGCTATGCGATCTACAGAGGGAATTAAAGGCATGCCTATATAGAGATGCTAGAGGTCGCCTTCCGGCCCGGATATACCTTAAAAAAAGAAAGAAAAATATAGATAGGTATACATGATCACGCGGTCGCAGAACGTGAACACGTATGCCGATGCGTCTCTCACAGGTGAGTAGTTTGAGCCCTGTGCGGCGTGAAGCCGGATTCGCGGCTTCCTTAACGCAACATGAAATGGTTGTCGCTCTGTCGACAAATATCGCACAGACAGCGCGACGATCGCGTAAGCTTTAGTTCGTGTCCGTTTTTTATCTCTCGTTTTTTGGAGGGCTGGAAACACTTTAACGCTTTACTTGTACTGCCTGCGTTCGTGTACAGTTTATAAAGGGGCGCGACATCTTGGATGCATGGCAAACTTCCAACAGGCACTTCCAAACTTGACCAGGATTTGGGCCATATGCACGTACCGTCAACTCCCGTCGGTGACTGCGGTGGCCTGCCGTAACTAAATGGGAAATAGGCGAAGAAAATTCTATCTGACGAAAAAAGTTGTGAAAAAAGACTCCCGGTTCTATACAGTAGAGACTTATTTGTACATTCTTTTCAAATTTCATTGTCGCACCACAAACCGCGTGGCTTCCCGGAGTGTTTAAAATTTTACAATGGGGCCCCATGTCTTTCTATAGTGGGCGGTGTTCAATTGTCCTGGGAAGCCACGCGCTTTGTAGTGCAATACTGCAATTTTACCAAAACGTTCCAGTAGGACTCTACTGTATATATATATGGAACCCCGAGTCGTTTTTCATAGCTTGCTTTTTTCAAGAGACGTGATTTTTTTTGTCACCCATTTCCCATTCAGTTATGGCAGGACGCCGTTGCTACCGCCATGAGATGGCGCCACGCACAAATGTCCCCAAAGCCTGGGAATTAAACAAAAGAAGTAAACACAGTGTGGGCCGGTCTCAGAGATCTACAGGGAGCACGTTTTTGCGAGCGCCTGCACTTTGAGCGGAAAGTCTTACCTCCGGTACTGTAAGCAACCGATCACGCGCTCGCTGTGCGAGAGAACCACGCGTGGTGGAATGCATGCTTGGCGGAACGCCGTTCACATGGCGTCAGGCACGCCTGTTGGACTATGCGCTCGCTCTTGTGCGTCTCTTCGCGCGCTTGCGTCCGTATACACGTATACGGCAGGGGAGAGGAGCAAGACCGCTATGGGCCTACAGCAAAAAACTGGAGCGACTGTCTTTGGCGGCGACCATGCTTGTTTGTTTGCTCTTGAAGTTTATTGGCCCATTCACGTCGGATTGTGGCCACTCATTTAACATAGCGCGCAAACTTGTTATGCTAGAAATATGCATGTCAGGGTCGAACGGAGCGACTCAGCTGTAGCATGCACTCGGACGCTGATCACTTCGTGTCGATGAAATTCGGGTCAAGGCATATAGCGCGTCAGCTGCCGCTCGCATCAAATCTTCGCAGGCCGCTGCGACTTCTCTCGCGTGGCTTATGGCTGAGATGCAACCGCGCGTTAACTCGGCGAAGCGAGGACAGACACGCGTGCGGTCATTTGCAAGCATCAACCACGTGGCAGGTGCTGACGTTGATCCCCGTGGGCAGATTCGGTGAAAGGAAAGAAGGTAACGGAGGTGGAGAGAGCCGGTTGCGTCCGCTGTCAGACAGCAAAAAAAAAAAAAAAAAAAAAAAGAGTGAGGGTCCGACAACCTAACGCTTCTTAACTTCAAAGATGCAAAGACGAGGGACAGTACAGAGCTGAGAAATAATTCTGACCAGCTGGAGTACATTTAAGGTCACCAGGTGAAATACGCAAAGCATGGTATGCTATAGGTTTGTTTTTGCATTCCGCCTCTATCGGAATGCGGCCACTGCGGACGGGAATCGAACCGGCTAATTACATCTGAAGCATTGATGACTATCATGAGGTACGTGCTGAGAGAGCAAGTACGTCTATTTAGATAGGCAGGCATGCCCTCTTAAAAATGCAAATCCCATTTACAGCCATTTAAATGTGAACGACATAGCGAAGGCAACGCCGAATAGCGTTTTAACAATCTGACATATATGAACTAGCAGGGACAGTTGGGCGAGTTAGTGCAAATTCATATTTGAAGAAAGCGCGAAGAAAACCACAACACAGAGAAACGAAGGGGACAGAACGACAGCGCGTCGTCCTGCCCCCTTCGTTTCTCTGTGGCGTGTTTTTTTTTTTTTTTTTTCGCGCTTTCTTCAAATCTGCCATATATGTTCAGGATATTTCAGGGCTCGGTATGCCGCGTCATTTCATCCCCAGATCAGATCTAAAGAAAGACATTCTAAGCTAGGAATGCTGCTCTGTGTTATGCAAATGGGAGCGCACTCAATGGGGCAGCCGATCGCATTGAAGTTAACATGATAATGAGTAAATTATTGTGCTTTGAGGTTGTTGCAACGGTGCGCATTCAAGCGCCCCGATGGTCACAATCATGTGCTCAAACCATGAGCACATGCGTGGCAGGCTTGCGTCATGAAGTAATCTCGGCAACTTCGCAAATCAGGTATATACGATGCTGACGTATACGACGTCCGCATCGTATCAAATTGAAGTAAACCATGCTCCCTGTGGGAGGGCCAGGTCGAGAAGAAAAGTCGCCTTCTGAAGTCTCATGGAAACATCTGTCGCTCGGAACCATAGTCTGGGTGGAAGAACAGAAAAGAGGGATTGAGACACATGGTGGCTTTTGGGCTCCGTGCTGCTCGCGCCTCGGACACGCTCTGGCATAGCTTGAGGTGATGTCAACTACAGCACTGGACTTGTGCAGCGTGAGACGTTGCCACCATAAGGACACCACGCAGCGTGTCCTTATATGTGGCCTCTCGTGTCCGTGTGTCGCTCCGCGCTACATCAAAGCTGTTCAGATAATTCGCCAAAGCCCACATTGCAACCCTTTATTGTCGTTGTGCAAGGCTTGACTTGTTGAAGTTGCAGGTGCCAATTCCGGGAAACGTTTCATCAAGACGCACTCAATAGCGTCTTCGTACTCTCGAATTCATATGTTGAGTTGCGCAGCTGCTTAGTTACTTAATCTCACATTAACAGACATCGAAACAAACGAACGAGTTAGGTCAGACACTTACTGACACAGGATAATTACAAAAGTTGGTTGCTTTTTCATTCTTGCTTAAGTACGTACTGAGTTACAGTTATCTTATGGGACTTGTTTTTCCGTTCTCATGTAATCCCACCTTTGCATACTCATCACAATCAAGCAACGAATAGCATAGCTCATATAGCATAGCACGCATGCCCGGCTGACACCTCGGTGGCAACGTTGTTCTAACACTTTTGAGTCGGCGTAACAAGCATAGAGGCGCTTATTGAGCGTATATAATGCAGCTGTTGCAGACGTATAGATGTATATGAAAAAGTGACGGTGCGCGTCCGCGTGCGCGCACTGTTACGTTTTCGTCTTCATTTTTTTTTTTTTCGTGCAGCAACAGAATGGAACTGCCCTTTCTAACAACACGACAGCCATAACGTCCCTTCACATTTTTGACCATCATAACAGATTACTTTGCACTGTAATAAAATATGGCTTTCATTTTTTCGTGTATGTACACACCCCTTATGTAATACCCCTTTAATCGGGCCTTTAAGGAATATAAATGAAATGAAATGAAATATTGTTGCGTATACACGGCCGTGACATTTCCGTGCTTTGAGAGCAATGTCAACACGGCCAAGAAGTTTATGCAATGAATGAACAAGAAGAAATTATGGCCTACTAAACTAACAAATATAACTGCAGTGGTCCTTCACAACTGCATGAATATTGAAAACGACTCGTCAAGAACCACACCAGGCGTGTGCTGTTATCATTAATTGTGGCATCATAGGTTAATTAATGCAGGAATAGATTAATGTCAATGATCGTGTTTGAATTTCGCGCCGATACCTCAGCGTGTGAACGTCAGTGTGACGCCATGAATTTAGGTCTTTTTGCGTATTTTGGCCACACGGGTTCAATGAAATTTTTGGAAATTCTTAATATTTTGGATCATTCAAAACACAATATGAACCATTTTTAACGACAAGCGATTACGTGGGCCTCAGTAGACGCTGTCAAAAGTGACGTCACAGGGAGTTGGTGCGCGAATTTCAAGGCTGCGTCGCCATGTGGATTTTTTTTTTTTTTTTGCGCGCTTTCTCGCCTATACCAGGTGTCTTCTCGCGGCAATTAATAGCTGCAATTTCGGTGTTGCGGAAGGGCAATTTACGAATACGAGAAAAAATATTTTTTTTTTTTTGGACGAGTTGATAGAGGCCCGTGTACTGTGCGATTTCGATGCACGTTAACGAACCTAAGGTATAGTTGAAATTACCCGCAGCCCTCTACTACGGTGTTTTTCATATCCCGAGTCGCTTTAGGATGCGAAGCCCCATGAGCCAACCAAGCTATAATGCAAGGTTTTCCCGTGTGTAGGTGCTTGGTGCGGGCGTGTGCGTGTGTGTCTTAAGACAGTATACATATAATTACGCTTCAAGCACGGAAGAACGGATGAAGAACGGAGACAGGCGCTGCTACGCGAGGTGTAACAAAGCGAGCTTGTTTTACGAGAGGAATGAAATAAACGTCCTCGAGCGGGTATCACACGTCGCGATCGCAGTGCGAACAATGAATGCCAAAGGCGTCAGCGGGCCTCCCCGGCCGGTGCGACGGGCGAGTAAATCTATCAAAGGTGACGCCCCGACGCCTGATCGTCTGGGAGCGAGAGATGCGTTGGCACTCAGTGGTGCGCGACACTTGCACACGCAGGCGGTGTGTGCGTGCGCGCGTGTGTGTACGCGCGCCCGTGACGCTGTAAAGTCGGCGAGGTTTGTTCCGTGAGCCCTGTTTGGCGTACGAAGAGCCTCGCGCGTTGCGGACAGAACGCGTAACCGTATACGGATGTATGTGTGGCCCTCGCAGCTGCGACATGCGCGGCGCGCGGCCGTACTCGTCTCCGGTATATATGACGGGCCGTGTATACGCAAGTGCGAGGATTGTGTACGCCGTCGATGATATGATATCGGTTGGCGACACTCGGATGCTTAGTATTGCCAACTGCTCTGCCTTCGCGGCAATGCATGGCGAAGCTTTCATGAGCACGAACAGATGGCTCTTGAGGAAGGAACTGGCGCTATTTTTCATTTTCCGCGGTGTCTTTCTCTCTCTGTAGTTGGCCAATAATATATCACGTATAAGGGAGAAAATACTCGGCCTTTGCGTGTTGTCCCCGCTTATTTTATTTTATTTGTCTCTGCACACACCGGCCCTCCTGAAGTTTGTATAACTTGACGAAAGCCAGCAAAAGAACGGGACACGAGAAAGAAGCGGAAACAAACACCGCCAGCGGTGTTTGTGTCTGCCTCTTTCTCGTGTCCCGTTCTTTTGCTGGCTTTCGTCAAGTATCATGAACCAACTGGCCCAGATCTCAACTCTTCTGCAACGTATTTCTATAACTGTATACTTACGCATCCTCCAGTCACTATTTTGCGAATACAGCGATGCGTACTTTTTTGAGCTTTACAAGAATCCGAACCTCTGCGCCGCCAGTGTGCTATTGCGTTGCAAATATTTTACGCGGCATCTTTGCGCCGGCTTTGAACAGAACGGGAATCGAGCACTAAGCGAGTCGTCATTGGCTGTGGTGTGGTTTTTCGCGCGCAACCTTGGACGCGTAGCTGGTTTAGACCAGTTGTAGTATTCGTGCATTCAGGCTCTTTGGGTATACAGACCTCGCTCGCCCCACCATCGCAAATGGCAAAGCATATGCTCGTATATACTGACAAGTGACGTTCGTGACCGGAGAAGCCTATATGCTTTTGGGGAGCAGATGAAATCTTTTAATTATTGACACGCAGCAGTTCAAATTTGTAGCAGTACACACTGAACGCTGTTACCAACGACATGATTTGAAGTGCCTTGCCATGGTGCTTTGTAGACTTTGAACCATCATTATGATGTGTGTGCAATACACAGGACTATTATATACGCCTGTTTTGCGCCTCTCGAGTAACTATATACAGTGACTGATTGGGAAGATTGTGCGTCCTGTTAATGATTCGGACTTAAGCCTTCATGAACGTGGCTATCAGTCTTACTTAATTGCAAGGAAAAGTGTGGAGCTATACCGCATAGTTCTGTCCCGATCGGTACAAGTTACGCCCGTTTCGCGAAGACGTGCAGTTCTTATCTTAGAATAAGTTAAGCCTTACGAATTAGACTCAGTATTTGTTTGATGAAAACGATATCTCACAGTGCGAGGAACATAAGGATATATTTAGAGGGCACGGAAAAAAAATAATAGGGTCGCAAAACCGGACTTTTCCTTGTAGTTCTAGAATCTTGAGTGCTATAGGAATCTTAACCGACGTTTGGCAGCAGTTCCTTTGCCATAATGAAGTCGCAGAATAACTTAGTGCGCAGAGCACATTATACCTTTGCAATATATATACTGGGTCAAACTGCGCAGTCTTGTGCTTTATCGTCATTATGATCCATTATACGCCCATATTTATGTCCCTTGCAGGAAGAAAGCATCTTCCAGCGATCCCATTTATTGCGCCATCTGACTCAATCTGATTCCAGTAAATTTCTTAACTTTATCGCATCGTGTACTTGCTTGGAGTTCATGCGCTCCGTTTCCCTTCTCTTGACGCCCATTTTGCAGCTCGAATAAGGGATCTGTTATCGATTGGCGGCGTGCCTCATTATCAGATCTTTGTTTTGGCACGTAAAATCGTAGAATTGAAACGCTGCCGCTGCGACTGCTCATAATACCCCGTGGCAAAGAAGTAAACAGGAAAACGTCTGCTGCCCCTTATGGCTCAGATTCCAAGTCCTCTGTTCTTTAGCGCCTGCGTGATGTTATTGCGTTTTTCTTTTATTCCAATGTGTATGCTAACCCGCAACTATATACCGCACCAGTTCTTAACAGGTGGCGTGTAAAAAATTATCCAATGCTGGCGAGCGGCGGTTGTGGCGAGACACCCCTGACTGTAGTTAAGTCATCGCGGTTCTCTCTTTTCCCTTCTTTCTTTTTCCTTTGTATTCTTGTAGTTGTTCCTACTTTTTATTTTACTGTAATTGGTAGGCAGTATAGTGCGTCTTGTTGGCTAGGGCGTGGTTTCCACTCCCACCCGATTCAAAGGGTTGGCCGCATCATCATCACCATCAACTGTGCGTTCCTATGTATGTGACGCAATGAAAATTATATTTGCAAGGGGGTGATACCGTCCTCCAATAGATAACATATATGATATCGTCCCTGTATCAATGAGGAAGGGCATATAATTTTAACTTCTTTTTAAATGGAGGTGCTGTGGTTTCGTACACCAAGAAAAAGACATCATTCGGAGGAGCGTTTTTTTTTTTTTTTTCGTAGCTTATCATAAACACACGTGGCCCCATGCGTATAGGCATGCGTTTTTATCTCTAATATCAGGAGACCAAAAGCTTAAGTGAAGGCATGAAGTGATGAAAAGCCAAACACGGCCATTAAAAGTCTCGTATAAAGACTGCTCAGGCAACTTGAAAGATAGAAAAGGACGAAGAAAGAAACACTCACAATCAGAAATGGGAGGCAGAAGCTATACAGAGACAATGGAAAATTGAGGAAGGGGCATCAGCCCCCCCCCCCCCCCCCCGGTGAAAGTTCGTGGGCGGGGGGGGGGGGGCTTGAGCTCCCGAGCATATACAACCCTCTCCACACATTGGTCGGCGCCTGTGGCTGCTTGAGCTGCGCACACTCGCCTTCGAATTTCGTGACTGCCTTTTCAACCAATTCTTCTGTTTTCATGGGCATGTAATTTGAACCCTAAAAGAATTGATTGATTGGGCTAGCTGGTCGTGCGTATAATATGGTTGAGATAGATTAGCGCAAGTAATAAAACGACAAAGAATACGAGAATGGAGACGAGGACAAGCGTATAATTTGAAGGCATTGTACATATGTATATATAGTCTAAATTGGTCACTGAGTTTTGAAAGGATTATTCTCCTATATACGCGACGCGATTCCCATTCCGTCATTTCTGAAATTTTCTTAGCGCGAACTAAGACACGGACAAGTATGGGAACGACACGTGCCTTAGTTATCCGTCTCTTAGTTTGCGCTAAAAAAATTCGGTGTTGTATATCCACGAGCTATATAGCTCGTCTTTCCGTCTTACTTCCGTCATCAGCTGTGTGCCAAGAGGCCCGGTGGCAGCGGCGGCGCAGTGCGATGCGCTCGCCTATCAGGAAGATCAAAATACGTTTCGAAGTCGAGTAGAAACGTTACAAAATGCGACCGCCGCCTTTTTGGAGAAAGCGATCGCCACTGTCGCTTTCCGTCGTAAAATTACCGTTTACGTAGTACAGTTGTATAAGGTGGAATTTGTGCGTGTGCGGGTGCGCGTGCATGTGCGTGCTCTATATCACAAATCTCGAAAGAAGTAACGTATAATCACATATTTAGAAAGAAGGCGACGGTGATCTCGTTTTTGAAAGTATAGCGCATGCAGTGCAATATGACCGATCATTTCATTGGTTGAGAAAATAACAAAAAAAAAACTATATTAACTGGTCAGACTTCCAGAAGCCTGCATCCCAAAAGCAAAAAAAAAAAAGAAAGTTAATATACAAAAGCGCAATTGCTAAGTGGAACAAACAGGCTTTTCAAATTACACGCAAAATAGTGTTTTCCATTCGACTGCGAAACTTGTCCGAGAAAGCGACCCTGTATACCGGTGACATGTCGTATGTCACCGATTAAACGCCCAAGGTGCCCCGCCGGCAGCGTATACAGATAAGACGCGCTTTTCCGTGGACGTGGAGTGGGCACGCCGTCAGTTCGAGCGTCGCTTTAGGCACCCACTAATTAGCGCATTCCGAATACAAGCTCCATTTAAGGCACGCGCGACTTGATTTTTGCTGCAGCGACCGCGCGCGGACAGAAATTGTGCTCGGCGCGCCGATTCAGCCCTCGTTGGGGCGCCAACGAGCTTGTGACAAGGTATATTACCACACGCGGAGCGCCCGCGGCAGGGAAACTCCCGACAACTGCTGCGCGGGGGGAATTACGCGAGGAGTGTGTGATGCGACGCGACCCCGATTCCGAGTCAAGTGCCGCGCGGAAAACATCTCTCTGCAGTAACGCGCTTGTCCGGCTCGCATGCCAGCTGCCCGCGTCCTCTGGATGTATGCGCGAGCCGCCCCCGGCGGCTGTCCACGGCCTTGCGAAGTCGCACGGGGGCTCGCGCCTGAGGGAGACAGGTGCTCTCCTCCGTGCTCAGACACTCAGTGCATTTTGCATCGCATGTGCGGCTGCCAGTAATCGCAACAGCGGCCTTTTTACAAGCGGTATGGCGCACGCTGACATGTAAGGGAAGCCGGGGAGGAGAGATGATATCTGGGTATCGGGGGCTTCCCCTTGTTGACTAAACTGACGTTCGGGAGAGGGATAACCAAGTTAAAGAAGTGCAACGGTGGCGCTATATTATAGAGAAAAAAAATTAAACGAATTTCGTTTTTTTTTCTTTGGCTGGTGGCTCTGGAGGCGTGAACGGCTATATGTTAAGAATTAGGCGCTATTTGAAAGGGGGTATAGATAAGTGACGACGCTGTGTGTCGGAATATTACTGCAAAGTATACCTTCCCCGGGTAAATTTCAATCGTTTGAAGATAACTGGGGGAACCTGCCCCGTGTCACATTGTTGCGTGCGTGGAAACGTAATCACAAAGCTATACCTTCAAAATATAAATGTGAACGAAAGTATCTCAGTGTATTCCTTCTCTATAGATTGTGGTGTAGACTGCAGTAAATCTGTCACTCTCTGTATCACTAGCACTTTATATGTGCTGCATATCTCACTTATGTGCTGTTATATACCATACTTCGGTGCTATATCCTGGGTGTGAGTCGGCCAATGAAAGTATAGGCCGAGGTGGGTTTCAAGCAACTTCTTCAAGCACAATAGTCGTTCGCGCTAAGTGACATTTGACGTCCTGCGCACAACCGTGAATATCGATTACTCATTTTTGTAACCTTGCAAAATTTGCTTATTCCACTGCCGCTCGCATGCAGAAAGTTTTACGACGAACCTTTGTTAGTCCTAATGGGAAAACAAGGCCGATCATGTGACCCACCCACTACGCCCATGACATCATGGGCTGCGCTTGCAATGCAATATATGCGAAATGGCGCGCTGCGCTGTCGTTGACAGAGGCGACGCTCACATACTGTTTCTTCTGTTACCCATTTTTGTTAACTCAATGTATATATACGGCAGCGGAATCTCCTTTGGTTTATCTAACTAGCTTTCCTCCCCTGGCTTTCTACGCCGACGGGTCGTGGTATAAGATGCCTTTTAAGGGTGCCTTTCAGTTTAGCCAAGTTGGAGGCATGTTATTAGAGAGCCGTGTGTGTATATACCTTTCGTCTGCGCGTTTTTCCACTGTGGGTGCTCCAATCAACCATGCAATAAATGAATGCATGCAATTCACCCAACGTCGCTGTATACTATATACTGCAGCTCGTTCTGCATGCTTCATCATTTCCCGATCGTATACATATACAGGTGATTTGAAATCCTCTTTGTAGGTTGAAAGTCCGTGGCGATGCAGGCGGTGGCACTTGCTTAGCGTTCGTATCGCCGGAACGATGGAGACTTTATGGCTGCAAACGTCTAGTACATGCACGGAATAGGAGCCGCGCACGCCTGCGAAGGAGCCGCGCACGCCGAAGTGAACGTTGTGCGCGCAGAACGCTGTTGTATGCAGAACACCACTGTATGCAGAATGCAGCTACGCTTCTATAATGTCGTTGCCGAAACCGTATATAAACGCAAGCATCTCTTTATAGTACACAGTTCGTTGGTCAGTGGCATCATGGTATATCTGTCGTCTTGCGTATAGCGTATACAGGTCAGAGATGTCAAAGAAGTTCAGCCCCGAAGGCTCCCTATGGATCCCGCGCAGAAAGTTAACGCAAGCAAGACAGTATCATAATTGCTCACCGCTCACTTGAAATTGAAATGTGGGCGTTCGAATTTAACGGGTTAAGGAAAATGAAACAATGATAACGCAGTCAGTCGTTCTTCTCGGCGCATTTGTTATTCGTATATCAAGCCACGCATGGCTATATGTTGTCAGCGAGGTGGCCTAATTTTTTATCTCTATGTTAATTAATAGTTATCGAACAAAGCAACGTGATGAGGCCTGCGCTATTTCACTTACAGGCTTTGTCCGTGGCAACACCATTCGTTGACAAGCCGTGAAGCCACTTGGTCCGTCACCTTCAAACATCTGTGCGCACGATATGGTGCATCTGCGTGCACTATATTTGATAGACATTGTCTCCCACTTATATCAGCTTATATCACTTATATTACGGGTTGACACGTAATATAAGTATATATATCCATATATACAACGTGGAAACCAAGAGCGCTGTGAAGATATCTCTTGGCAGCGATATTTTGCTGACAACATCAATCGCATAACTCATGGCTCGCAGCTTGATCTGTATATAGTTCTGGAATTCGCTCACACAGATCTATGTAACTATCGGGTATTCTGTGGCGCAGTCGTTGTGCGTGCCTGTGGCGAGTCTCACATTCCTGATTATAGGCGCCTTCGTGCAAGTCTTTGCGTACCGCTTTCTCTAATTGCTGGATGGCGTAGTAGGTTAAATCGACATGTAATCGTATTTAATAACAGTAATTTCTGGGGTTTTACGTGCCAAAACCACGATATGATTACGAGGCACGCCGTAGTGGATGGCTCCTGGCAATTCCGACCAACAGCTGGGTTCTTTAACGTGTACTCACATCGCGTGCACAGTATACACGGACCTCTATATAGCATTTCGCCTCCATCGAAATGCGACAGCCGCGGCCGGGATCGAGCCCGTGTCTTTCGGGTCAGTAGCCGAGCAACGTAACCAATGCACCTGCGGCGGCTAGCTAATCGTCTTTATGTCGCGATGTAAGTGCTTCCTGTTGATTTACCAGAGGCGCACGTGGACGAAAGACCATATATATACATTCATATTCCTAAAGTAGGCTTCTCTGTAGCGCAGTGTGCCTTGACCAGGAGGACTTGTGCACTCCTGGAGAATATCGAAACGTATAACTTTTTCATGACCTTATATTGAACGGAGAAGCTTCGTCGAGACATGTTAAGAGCCGCCGCGGTGGTACACAGTGGTTTTACGCTGCTTGGCTGCTGGCCCGAAAGACCCGTGTGCTTATGTTTAGAGACCGCTGTGCTCAGATCTAGGCGCACGTTAAAAAATTCCAGGTGGTCTAAATTCTCCGGAGCCCTCCACTATCGCGTGCCCCATAATCATATTGTGGGTTTGGCACATAAAACCTCAGAGATATATTGAGATCCCATATCACGACACAGGTCTAAAGTACGAGGCATTGTATCCAGTCTTGATCTAACTTATCGCACATAATCATGCGATCAGAAAGCATTTCTTTAGAAAGTATTACTCACTTGTGTATGAACGCAGGTGAGTTCTATTGGGCAGCCAATCGCAGCTAAAGGAAAAAAAGAAAGAAAGAAAACTTTTCAATAAATATATGTCTATACACACTTGTTATCCCGGCCGCGGCGGCTGCATTTTCGATGGAGGCGAAAATGTTTGAGGCCCGTGTACTTAGATTTAGGTGCACGTTAAAGAACCCCAGGTGGTCGAAATTTCCGGAGCCCTCCACTACGGCGTCTCTCATAATCATATGGTGGTTTTGGGACGTTAAAGCCCACATATTATTATTATTATTATTATATTATTATTACACTTGTTAATGAAGCTTAGGTATACAAGCGAGAGGGTTCCGTGCGACAAAGATATGCTACAGTTGTTTGCGTGTGTGCCGACAGCATTACGCTACGCTCGAGTGATACAATTCAATAGGCGTTTCACAAGGACTCTTGCATGCACGCCAAAAGGAAATGGTGACATCTCTCCAGGCTTCCACTGTGTGGTGAACGCAAAGCGTCTCTGACGCAATCAAACATATATATATGTATATATATATATATAAGCTAAACGAATCAGGATGGAAAGTTAGTAGCCATTAAAGCATTTCGAAGCATATATATCTATACCGATCGGAGTTTGAGTATGGCGGGGCCTGTCTTGCGTTGATTTGACGTTCCGCATTTTAATCGCGCTCGGTTGCGTGACAAAGCGGGGTTACATGACCATATAAAGCCTTGCTTCAGCATACCTTTACCGTTGTGTGACTCAAAGCAGCATCACGCACATTGACACCCTTTCAAATCATGCTCCGCTATGAAGCGTATATATTTTCCCGTATACGATTCCGCTGTTCGTTAAAACTGCCGTCAAGCCACTGACAAGAAAAAAAAAAAAGTTGTGTGATTCTATTCCTGTTGACGCCTTATAGAACGTTATGTAGCTAAAAGGACGCGATAGGCACGTGCCTTCATCAACAACAAAAAAGAAAAGCGTGGCGGCATGCATTGAGTATAGAGCACGTGTATACCATCAAACATAATAATAATATCTGGGGTTTAACGTCCCAAAACCACGATATGATTATGAGAGACGCCGTAGTGGAGGGCTCCGGAAATTTCGACCACCTGGGGTTCTTTAACGTGCACCTAAATCTAAGTACACGGGCCTCAAACATTTTCGCCTCCATCGAAAATGCAGCCGCCACAGCCGGGATTCGATCCCGCGAGCTTCGGGTCAGCAGTCGAGCGCCATAACCACTAGACCACCGTGGCGGGGCTACTATCAAACAGATGTGTGAGCGAAATGATGCAGATAAATGACGGATGGTTTTCAATTTGTAATTAACTTGTGGCGGACTGCAGTCCGCCACAAGTTACATACGTATTAAGAAAAGAATGCATGTCTGGCTTCGTGAAGAAGAGCGGTAATTATCACAGCAAGGTTATCGGAAGGCACACTTGAAGTGACAATAACTCGTGTATACAGTATAATATGGCAGATGTTTCTTATAGTATACAAGAGGGATGCTTATAATACGTGGCATTGTTCTTCCGTGCGCCATTGAACGTCCATTGAAGGCTTCTCGGTAAAAGACATCCACTATATATATATATATATATATATATATATATATATATATATATATATATATATATATATATATATATAAATACCATATCTGTAAGCAACGAAGCTAATTGCCGGAAAAGACGGGTCTGTCAACTTCCTGGAAGTGGGCTCGATCTGGGCCTTGTGCGCAAAATCCCCCGCCAGGACATTACAGATATACACAATTGTTTCAATCGCGGAACATGTGCACACTGCACTGTCCCGCACACGTTGTGTGTCGCTGGGGTTCCCAGCAACACTGGCTTTTCGGGGAACGACATTGCGGACGGGAGAGAGAGAAGCGTATACACTGGAAAAAAAAAGGGGGGGGGGGACTTTCTATGGAATTATCATTGCATCATGGATGGATGAAGATGCGAAACGGTCGATTTAGATATACTCTCCCCGACGTATACCGATACTTCGCATCACTTATTTATTATTATTGTCTTTTTACTTGAGACGCTCAAAGGTATACGCATAAGTTTTAAATTAAATCTCCTTTTGCTTCCTCTTTATCATTTAGTGCTTTATTGCGTCATCCGCTATTTGTTTCTTCTTTTTTTATTTTCATGTTCATCGACACTTCAGCTTGCGTACAGTTGAAACTCGACCTAACAAAGCCCGATTTTACCCATTTCCCGATCTAACCAAGAAATTTCCAATCCCCGGCAGGTACCCTGCTGTCATCAACTCGAACTTAACGAAGCTATCATAACACTAAACCCGATTTAACGAAATTTTTCCAGAAATAAATGAGTGAAAATGCAGCGATTTCTAATGTTCAGACAGATCGGTTTTTCTTCGGGCGTGCGCTGTAACGCTATACGTCTGGCATATGCCCTCACGGCCCTATATAGTTTCATTTTGACGAGGCTACACGGAACAACGGACTTACCAGTCGGTAGCGCTTTTATACCAAATGGCGTTGTACGCGGTAGTTGTCCCTGTAAATTATTCCACAGGAACACGATGGTTGCTTTCGTTGTTGAATGGTTTATGCAACATATGACATGTATCGTCTCCTCGCAACTTTCTTCCTCTGCCTGCTCCACAATAACTGCATTACTTCTCTCCGTCTTTACATATCTTGGCGTCACGTGACTGTGTATACTTTGCCCTGTATCGCCCCGACATGGGAGGTTGTGTCCGGGCTGCCCTCACGGACTTTTCGCCATTTGCACGCAGGCGCGTGTTAGTGGCAAATAAAATGCCGCGGTGGTTTTCGGGTGTCGATACGTTAATTTCAGATTTCGAAGGACCGAAAAACCCCTTCCTCGATTTTACGAACTTCCCGATTCAACGAAATAATTCGAGCGCGATAATTACTTCGTTAAATCGAGCTTCAACTGTACATTGTTTTTAGTTTATTAAAAAAAAGTTTCATAGCTCCTGGCACCTTAAATAATTCATGGAAATGAAATCGAGTGGCATATCGTGTATATAGAAAGTGTTTCCAATCTCTGCACTTGTACGATACCGTATAGATGACCCTGAAATATCAGTGATTGAATGCGATATATACGTGTCTACCGAATGGCCGTCGTCCCCCCTTTTTTTCCGGCAATAGTTTTGCTCCGTCTGATTCACCCTTTCTTAAGCCGTATAATAAACATTAAAAAAAATCACTTTTCTGTCGGAAATCCGTACCGCATTACTGTATAGGCTGACCGTCTTTAGGATCTCGTTTAACTTTACCCACTCAACGAATCACTCTTTAGGCAATTTGTTCACTCTATGAAATATTTCGCCGCTTCTTATATTTTTCTTATGCGACAGCACACACATGCATGCACTGTGCAGCCTCTGTTTAAGTTGCATCGCACGCCTTTTCCTGGTTTGTATTATAGCCGCCATGTTTGACTTCAGGTTTCCATGCTGACGAAATTACGAGCCATAATACCTGATATTTATCGCAGAAAAAACACAAGATATATATATATATATATATATACACACACACTACAAAAGCGCTCGCGATTATAATGTTACGCAGTCATACGGCGTCCAGTCGCGAGTACTTTGGGTCAAGTCTTCCAATTAATAATATCGCATGAAAATACGGTAAAATGAATTACAGAGAGGCGATGGCAACGTCGTAAAGCTAAGTCACTGCACTGAAAGTTCGCCGGAGTAAGGCGCGTGAACAAACTATTGAATAATTGCTTGGCATGCTAGTAACATAATGAGCTAGGTTAGCGTTTCTAACAGTATATAATTAGTCTTACAAGCTTCATTAACTCGGTCAACAAGCCAACGCTCTATGTCAGTATATTTGCATTTGATATGTTCTCTAACACATGTTTCAACACTATTTAAAATACAAGGGCATTGACATAAAAAAAATGAAAAGTATGCGCAATGGAATGATACATAGTGATCAACTCGCGAAATCAATGAGCGGAGATGAACATTCGCAGCTAATGACTTGTAGCAAAACAAATAAGTAAAACGATCGCGGATGGCACGCTGGGCTACGCATGCTACGAGGAGTCACTTTTATTTTTGAGGTAGCGTAGACATGGAAGTACACAATGTATACTTCCATGTCTAGAGGCGTGGTGGTCTGCAAGCAAGGGGTGTTTACCTTCCGGAGTCTGCGTGGGACTTTTTTTTTTTTCGTCCCATGGAAAAGTGCGATGAAGGGTGGGGGGGGGGGGACGTTTCGGCCAGCGCGCCCCCCCTCCTCTCCAGCAGCAGTGCACAGCAGCGGCGTGCGCGGCAGCGTCGCACCTGACGGCGGCGCGTCGACGGGAGGAGGAGCTAGCCGCAGCCATTCAGGGCGTCGCGAGCGCGGCGGCCATGCGGGCCAGACGACAGCGGCGAGGGGCGCCCGCGCTTGCCGCTGCGGCGGTGAGGCACAAAAGAGGCGCAAAACGAGATTGATTTGCGAGCGCTGGAGGCCACTCCTCCCGCGGCCTCCTCTCCAGCGCTTTTCTTTGTGGAGCTTTGGGGCGAGGAGGAGCGCGCGACTGTACATCATCATTTGATGAATGCGTGTCTGTCACGCAGAGAGGCTTTTTGGATGGACTCCAATATGGCGATTGTTGTTGGCGGAGAAGGGGAGAACCTCCTCTCTCTCACTGGCTGCCGACACGCTCCCTCGCTCTCCGCGCGCGGGTGAGGGAGAGCCGGGGGCGAGGAGGCGACTGCGTGCTGTCGGCGCTGACGATCAACTCTCCCTTCAGTGACTTCGGAGCAACGGACAGTAGCGCCTGGGCGCCGTAGTCGTGCCGAGTTGCGTGCTCCCGAAATAGCGGCCGGTCGGACTGATGCGCTCTGCGTACCTGCTCTCTTCACGTGGCGTCGTGCTGCTAGCCGAGTGAGGGACCGTCGATTCCTTGGCGCTTGGATTACCGGTCGAGAAAGCTGGATGGGATGGTCATCCGGTCGGCGTCCGCCGAAGCGGTGGCCGTGATCGCGCCCGCGGTCACGGCAGCGACGGCCTCCGTCACGACTACGCGGCGCCGGCCGCGCAAGGCGCCGCCGCGGCCCAGCTGCCGGTTGTCGCTCGTCGACGCCGTCGTGGCCGGCCTAGCCGCTGCAGCCGCCAAGAAGCACCAATGTACGTACCACTTTCGGCCACCACGCGCGCGCCCCTGTCCTGCGCGCGACACGGGCGCGCTCGCGGTTGTCACGCCGTATTCGCTGCTTGCCGGGCTCGCGCGCCCACGGCCTGTCACATATCCCCGTGCCACGTGGTTTGCACATCGGTGGCTAGTTGCTTGATCCCATTTTCGGTGCTCGTGTTTTGATCAGCGTGTCTCGCCCTCTTTCGGGAGCGCGTGCGCCTTTCGCTCGAGACGCGCCTCTCCATTGATTCGTGGCGGCATCGCGCGGCGAGTACGCGAACTAACGTTGCAGGAAAGCACGAGGTTTCTCTGCCGTGACCGTGCCTGAGTGTTGTCGTTGGTGATCTCTCCGTGTCATTGCTTTGCTTAGCGTTTGGTGCTCAGCAGTCCTAGAACCAGAGTGCCGGAGAAAAACATCAGCATGACGATTGCCTATGAAGTATCGTGGCGTCTAGCAGGTGTCGTGTTTCTTGTGGTTTGGTTACGTTAATGGTCATATTCTCAAGATTTGCTCTGTTTCCGGTGTGTACTACAACGGAGAGCAACATTGTTTAGCTATTTAGGGTTCCTTGATTGTGAATGTCATTCCGATTATACATGCACGCTTCGTGAAATATTGTGTAGCGTCGAACACAGCTCGAGTACAATTCGAAATGCATCTGTTGGCAGGTAAAGCAAAAAAAAAAAGTGGTCTGATTCATACATATTCCTTGGGGAGCAAATGGCGTGCTCAAAGTGGTATGACCTCACCACTTGCTCTCTAACGCCATTTACCTCCCACTGACGTACTGTCCGTAGGTTATCGTTTTGCTTCTGTCGCATAGTCTTTAAATAGCATCCACATGAGCGAATATCTAAGAGCAACAGAAATCCTTATCGAATTGCACAATGCACCTTTCATTTGTGGTTATTGGGTAGCTGTTATCCGCTAATGCTTCTGCTTGTCATATATGTGCAACTACATAGGTATGCCAGGCAGACCGCATTGGCTTCTAAGTTCGTAAACACGAACACCGCGTGGCGCAGGATCAACGTCCTTCTTTGTATGCATTACAACTTCGTTCGAAAATACTTTTTCACCATGTTCTGTTATTAGCCGGAACATGTCACAATGACAAAAAATCAGTCAGTAGTTGAAGTCCCGCTGTTACCTGCAGATGGATTTAAGCACAGCTCTAGCGCTTTGCTCAGCATTTCCTCCATTGGTCGTATCACTAATGCAAGACAACCTTGCCGTACAAGTCGCACTTCGATCAGCTATATACTGTCCCTCGGAAACACCGAGTATTTTGTATCATGTGTGTAAGAGATGTGCCTTTTCAACATCAATGTTGAGGTTCCCCTCAAGGCGGTCTTTATACTCATCAGCCGAAGCAGAGAAGGCTGGTTAATTTGGTTTAGAATTTTCTAAGTGGGTTTGTCGGCAATTTTTACGGCACGGAATAACGTGCCGCGGTCGTATCCGCGTATCTAATGTATTCAACGCCTACAAGAGCTATTAAATGAATGCCGTTCGTAGTCTGCTACCCTGCACGAATATTTTTCACATATGGGGACCTGGTTATCGGTTTTGGAGGTCTCAGGCCTCATGCTTGGCAGCGTGCGAAGAGTATGGGCTGCCCGTGCTCCCTGGAAGCGCGGCACTTGACAACCCTCTGACAAGGAGTAGTTCCAATCCTGATCGAAGTCGATGTGCAGTGGGCCTATTGATTGTAACAGGATGGAGGTCACATGTGTTTGACTACGCAGCGCCCAATTCACGCTCAGAAGCAAATCGGTGACAAGTGTATCAGGAGAAAACAATTCTGCTCTTTCCATCTCATGTTCGTGTGTTGTTCCTGGTTGTCTTCGGTTTCGTGGTCAAATGCCCAACGGAATTTACTCTTAATATTTTTTTCGTGGCACTAAAGCACACTGCTTTCAAGTGTTTCCGATACGCGGGGCAAATACGCATCTATATGCGCGTATATACGCGAATTGCATTAAGAGCGCACTGCGGTGGTGCACTGAGGTGTTGCAGACACGGATATTGTTCAAGCCAGTTTAGGGATCATCCATTTACGGCACATACGCCGATGCGGCGAAGGTTATTGTCCCATGATGGAACGCTCGCACTGTATGAAGTTCGCCGCCCGCTGATCGTTTTCAGGCAAACACCAGTGAACAGGGCCGTTCTAAGAGAGGCGGCTCAATGTACAGCGGGTAAGAGAGAAGGAAGAACTCTTCAGGAATGCTTGATGGAGCCTTCTGATTGTCTTTAGCGGCACTTTGTAATCCTTTATTCTCGAGAAAGGAATGCATGTGTGCAAATTATGCTTAGCCTCTAATCTTTTTTTTTTTTTAGAAATGACAGCGTGGGTGCTGGGGTGTATTTGCCAACATTTGACGTTCGCACAAGGCCGATGATACTGTCAGACTACGGTGACGAAGAGCTTTGACACTGCAAGATATGCTCCCATGTCGACACTTGAGAGGGAGCACTTATCCTTTTGTTCTGTGCACTGTGGACCATACGCTAATCTCACAGGCTCGAAACGTGCATGTGCGTGTCACCTCTGTTACATTTATGCATGACGCTGCGCCGTGCTCCCTGATGGGCTGCGGAAATAAGCGTCATTCCCTCTCCCGAACCACTCTATATGTGCTGAATGCATTCAGCAGCCCGCATAGTAGAATCGCGTGAAACGCATGTTGCACCGTGTGCCTCAAGTGTGTTGTCACCTTATAATGCATGCGTGTCTCAAAGTGTCGTAAGTTGTTTGTTGCCCGAATTACCGTAGACTTGCTGCGGGCACCCTGCATGTTGCACAAATGCCGTATGAGTCAGGTGTAGAAATTGACACTCACAATCTCACCGCCGGGGGGTTTTGTTCTCCCCTCCATATATAGTCCTGACGGGGACCGCGTTCATAAAACGTTATTAGAATATAAATAGTTGAAGAAAGAAAGGTCTCAGAACATTTGGTGCGTAAACACTTCGACCAGGACCGTCACTTTTGTGACGTTTAGAAACTGCGGTAGACAATTTACGGTGGTTCTTCAGAACTCTGCAGGCTACCATACGTCAGGTAGAGCAGTGGAGCAGGTAGACACTAAAGGAGCCTCCGTGATTCGCGCATGTCCGTTACATCACTTCGTTTGGTGTGACATCGCTTTAATTAATGCTATTCACGAGACATGCGTATGTAGTGGAAATATTGAGCTGGTGCAATGTGCTGTAGGGTGCTACGTGGTCGTGAAAGACAGCTCTGAAGTCGCATTAACCAAATAAGTGGGTCTGGTTGGCGATAATCTGGCTTCATTAACGCCACTGGTGCCCTCTTATGCTCGCAGCAACGCTCGGCAGCTGTCTTACGCGACCTTCGTAGCATTGCCGAAGCGCTTTGAAACTAACAAGCTTGAATGGGACACGCGGAGCGCGTCTCTTTAGGTATATATACTGTGTCACGTTCGCTCGGGCAATGGAGGACGCTGTCATTATTCTTTGTGGGACGCTCGGCTGTCATTCGCTGGCCCCGTGTATAAGCTCGTTGAATCCACCTATAGAAAACCTACAGCTCTACCAGGAACGACGTCAAGGGTCCGCCGTCAATCTGTCACGTCAGGTTGTACAGAGTCAGTAGTAGTGCGCATGCATTCGCGAGAAAAAGCATTAAATACTGCTCGTTGTTTCGCGACAGAGTTTATGGCAGAACTGCTGCAGTGCGTTTATATCTATCTGTTAGCGAGAAGCGAACGCGGTTATTTGTGGCCTTTATGTGCGCAGCGGGAACAGCTGTTACCTATGCAGGCTGACTGTAGTGAAACATGTGGGGAGTCGTAGCAAAAAAAAAAAAAGAAAAGAAAAAAAAAACCGGCAGAGCGAACTACCCCAGGCACTGCAAGCTTGCCTAATTTTTTCTTTTTATTCCTCTTTGCAACTGCCAGAACGACGAGACGGGGCCTCCCTTTCAATGTGTTTTACTTTTTAAAAACTCTAACAGCTTACCCTGCGGCATATGTGAACATTTAAATGAAAACTTGAAAACCTTCACCGTGTAAAAAAAATAATAATAATAATAAGCACTGGCTCGGAGTACTTGCTGGCTGCGAGCCAACCATTCTATCTGCTGGATGTGCGTATGATAACGTTATGCGCACTAGGCTGCGGTGTACCCACTACACAAACCAAACTGCAACCCTTTATGGGCTTTGCACAAGTGGGTCCATTATCAGAAGGAAGGCCTCTTTGATACCCTTTGATTTCTCCTGTTGGAACTTTTCGAATAGTTCAGCTACATTTACTGGAGAACCTGCCAGTACGTGGTACGTTTTTTATATTATCGCAAAAACTAATAATAATAATAATAATATCTGGGGTTTAACGTCCCAAAACCACGATATGATTATGAGAGACGCCGTAGTGGAGGGCTCCGGAAATTTCGACCACCTGGGGTTCTTTAACGTGCACCTAAATCTAAGTACACGGGCCTCAAACATTTCCGCCTCCATCGGAAATGCAGCCGCCGCGGCCGGGATTCGATCCCGCGACCTTCGGGTCAGCAGTCGAGCGCCATAACCACTAGACCACCGTGGCGGGGCAATCGCAAAAACAACACCATGCACCCACAAAAGGCGAACGTGGTGTTCCGTTGCTTATTGTTTCCGTGAACAAGGCCATTTCGACTATTTTCTCAAGCTCCATCGTTAGTGTATTGCATAGCTTTTTGTTTGTAAAGTAATCTTGAATTATCCGATCGTTTTGGGATGGGATTGGAAAAAAAAAAAAAAAAGCAGAGAACTCCACTTCACTTTTCCGTGCCTGCGCTAACGCAAAGGGGAGACTTGTACGTCATAAAGTAATGTGGCCACTGCGCTTGGAGTTCGATCGTGTCGAACAAAGTCAACGTGCATGGTTCATCAGCCGGCAGGCACCACGCCCTCTTCGAGGGCGCGGATATTTCTCTGGAGCTGCGTAAATCTTCACTCTGCGCGTGTCAGTATTAAGGCGGCCACCATGCGTCACTACTTGTGGCAGTGCCGTCGACTCCGAGTTCTCGCGTACATTGTTAGGATTGTCTCGGATGACGAACGTGGCTTTACCTGCACCTCAGAGACTCCGTGTGTAAATGCCGGCGTGCAGCTCGAGCAGGAAATGCGAAACAAAGTTGTCGAAAATAGAAAGAGAATCGGAATGTTAACGAACCCGTGGTCGGAACTCAGCCTCCGCCTTGTAACCCGAATGGAGCCACCTGAGGCACTTATCATTCGATGCAGTTTGGCAGCTTAAAACGCCACAAAATAAGACTAGGCTTCTCATAGTTCTGATTTTACCCGGGTCGCAAAGACCCGAAACAAAATAAGAGATGTCGCGAGGTCAGAAGAAATTTATGCTTCCGTTTTCTTTAATGTAACAATGATGTAGCACATAAAAAAAACGAAAGTCAGGTCTCCTGACACGAATACTTCGACTGGTGTTCACGTTTTCTAACTGCGAGGGAATTTGTTCGTGGGGACAAATGCGGCTTGCGGTTTCAAATGATTACTCTCTCCGTGGACATCGTTGTGAAAGAAGCCAGTGTAATTATCCTCTTAATATAACTGCTTAGCGTGGGTTTCCCGACAAAGAGGGTTTATATTACCTATAAGCCGACCTAACTTCGCCAGTTTCTATCGGCAATTCGATGTCGTTTCTTTTTAGAAATGATAGCCGCCTAACGTTATAAATTCTGTGTTTTAATTTACCGCACTGTACATTATTTTATTTGTTCCTCTCTTTGCAAACGGCATGCGAGGTTGCAAAAATGACTTATGGCGACGTCCACACTTTTATTTACAGTTCGTAGGTTTGAGCGTCACCACTAATTGAGGACTGTGAGGGACGCTATAATGGAAGGGATCCGCGTTCGTTCATGCCCCGAAGGACCTCACTAAAGTTTTTCCATTCCATTCTATTCTGACCATTTGGGTTGGTTCACCATGTGAACTTTAATCGAAGGCTGCCTTTCTTTTCCTTTTTTTTTTTTTTTTTTGATTCAGCCCCTCAGCTTAACGCCCATGTGACCAGCGAACACTGCTATGAAGATCGCTTGAGTGCCGCGATGTACTCTCCCCGTCTGCCTTCAAGGGTTGCGCACGTTCAACCCTCACGCGACGGGGTATTCTCGTCGCTTGCGCACATAGAAGGTCACTTGGCTGTTTAGCGTTCTTATCAGTTGTCCGCAGAACTTGTTAACGTTGCCACACTTGGTTTAGCAGGTGATTACACATGCGCGAATACAGGAGTTGAACAGCGGTGAAACAGTCAAGAGAGCTTCGGTTCAACTCTCTCAGCTGCATTCGAGTGGCCTGGAATATAAGAACTATTTATAGAAGGTGGTATGCTCCCGCCGTGCGTCAATCGACCATGCGTTGGCTTTCATAGGTGACTGCGATGTTTTCAAACGGTTACTTTGAAGCGACTGTTCAATGCCATTGACTGTGGTATTCCTCGGCATCTAGCAAGGAGGCAGAGTAACGCGAAATCGCAGTGAACGGAATTCGACGTACTTGCTTAGTGAAAATAAACCGAATATGTGTGACGTTTGGCGATGACGTTGTACTTTGAAGGCTCGTCAAAATATCAAGCGACAGAGGGAGCTTCACACAGGCAGTTCACTAAAAGTGTTTAGAAGCTGTGAGAAACGCGCAAGTTTGATCGGAATAGGTGGCTGTCAGGTAGCTTCTCTAACGCTACAGAATTATTCCAAAATATGCTCCGCGAAGACAGCATGCTGAAGTATACGTAATCAGTTGAAATATAAAGTACAAACACACTAACATGAAAAGTGCGTTTAGGTATGTTATGAAAGTTTAGGCACTCACCTCCAACATCGTTCTACTGCTAATGTCTTAGAGCATTAGCTCAAAAAGTTGGATAAAAAAATAGCCAAATGACGGTCGAGAGGGTTCAGAATAAGCTTGGGCAGTAGCCGTAGTCAACAGTCATACGCGCTTATCACAGTGTCTATATTAAAGAAAGCCCAAAGTCTTAAAAGAAAGCGAAGGCCAACGTACTTAGGCGATGTGCACAGGAGGTGACGCTGCATTTTTCCACGCCGCTCTTCAGCTCAGTTATTCTTTCCATCACTGGCGGTGACACAGTCGCAGTGCTAGACGTCTTCGCTCAATGCGGCATGCTGATGGAATTCGCGAGTAAGCCATCATAATTTGGGTGCCACGCTGCGTTTGCTGTTTCAGGCCGGCAGTTGGTGACCCACCTTCAACGTGCGCTCACTAAGTTGTGCATGGGATCGATCCTCTACTCTGTCAGCGTTTTGTTGACGTCGCGTTTCACAAGATGGCGGTCGGAACATTTGTTGCACCTTCCTTGGCATGGGATTTATCGTAGTGTTCAGAAACCGCGAAGCCATCAATCAGGTTACGTAACTTTAAGTTACAGTTATACACGTATACAGACAAGCAAGCGGGTCATTGTTGAGCTGAACGGGAAAACCACAGCATCAATAGTAAACACTCTGATTTAGATGAGGGAAGGGAAGGAAGTAGCTCAAGCCTTCAAGATATTAAATTTCTTGTGCTTCCACATCTCGACGCCTGTATTCTCGCAACCCAGCATCTGCTAGGAGCGTAAGACGCAGGTCACGACCAAACTACTCCGAACGTTACTGCATTTACCTTGTTGTAATGGTACATGTCTGTCAAGTATAGACATTGCGGCACTGACTAGATAATCTGGGGCAGCTTGCGTGGCTGCAGCTGTGAAATGGGATTCACTGTGCAGATCATGAGGGATACTGGCGCTACTTATTTTTGCAGAATGAATCAACTCTTGAGAGTTAGCAAAGTCCCCTTTGAGATAATACAGTGAGCTGCAAATGCTACACTGCAAAGCAACTATACTATTTTTTGAAGGAAACAGCTGAAAAGCCTGGACAGGCAAGCTGCACACACGCAGAGCAGCCACTTGTCGCGTCCATAAGCTTGTCTTACCAGCAAACTCGGACCCATGTCTTATTGCAGCCATCGCTTATTTGCATAGTGACGATAGTAACTTCATGGGCTTAAGAATTTCAACGAAACAGAATACTGTTTCGGCGGCAGCTCCAGTGGAAGTTCACAGGGACCTGTGAACTTCCTTATATGCACTAACATTCCACTAACTTTCATTGAAGGTATTCATGTAAGCTACCGTGCGTACGTTCCCTGCCCTCTACATCTCGCAACCCCCCCCCCCCCCACCCACCCACCCACCCACACATACACTAAGCACGCGCATAAACACAGACAGAGCTAAAATAGTACTGACGTGTGCTTGAATGCGTTGATAGTCACTGTCGATTCTCGACTACTTCGATTACTGTATCGTACATGTGGTAAAGTTTGGGGGCATCTTGGTTAACGTTGTCGCTTGAAAACGAGGCTAGCGACGCACAACACAGAAAATTGAGGACATTTTTTTGAAATCATGCAGCACTCGTTAGTTTGAATACTATGAAAAGCAACGCACACCGCTGCTGGCAGTTTATTTGAAGCAGTTGCCCTTGTACTTAAATTCAAAAGAGGCAACCCTGATGCTTAGAAGGATGCAACCGTGCCCAAGAAAGATCGAATTAAAAGTTTCTTGAATTGACCATTGCAGATAGCTACTAAGACATTTAGTTTGAAAAATTATGATTGTATGCACATGCATGCACTAGGTTATAAAATTTCGGTAAATGTAATCTGACAGACGCGTTATCATACAATGGAGCATAAACGGCGTTCTTGCGAATGACAGTGACAAAGCCAGGTTAAGGTAAAACTGGTGTGATCACATTCATCAAGAAAAGCAAGAACAAGTTTAAAACTCCCGGTAACCATCCATGATTTCTATCGACCTTCCATTTTCCTAAATACCTAAGCTAACTTCGATTCAATGCAGTAGTGCCCGATTCCAAGTTCTTCCGACAGCCTCGTGCACTTTTTTTCAGACTCGCATGTTTTTAAGCCTTCTACCACAGCGTTGGTTGTCTGTAATCACGTATAGGCTTACTATGTAACGTCTGTTGAGAGAGATTTCTTGCTTCGTGACCTGCTTATAGAAGAAATCGCATAGTCATTATGACCCACATGTCAGGCGCATCACGTGCATGTTTCGTTAGTTACGAAGTTTAGCGCAAGTCTGCGCTGGGCGGTTAGTTGTAGTACTTTACGGGGTTCGGTGCGTTCCTGATGTCACCGCCGCATATATATGCCCATCGCCTTGTCGTCTTCTTTTCTGTTGCTAAATAAGATCACTTTTGTCAATAGCAGTGCGCGGTGCGTACTCTCGTGACTGGCATGTAGCGATGATCGATAGAACACAGTGTTATATTCTCATCCTTTTTTCTTAATGTATTTGTCCGGACGGGCATTCTTTTAAGAAATGGTCCAATAATTCGACCCGATAATGGATTCATCACGTACCTTCAGCTTCAGTTGTCAAGCTAAATATGAACTTTGAGCTTTAATACGCCAATGTTTGGCGGGGATTAGCTTTCCGCACCGGCTCTCCATAAAGCCGCAATCTGACAGTTCGCTTGGCAGTGTTTAATTACATTATTTCCGGAAGTATGCAAGCGCCGAACTTGATAACATCTATTAACTTGTGCTCAGCGACCTAAGTGCACTAAGAAATCGCTCGTTAACTACTTGACGCCACACTGACGTCATGGGCACGTGGTTGCATTCCCGAAATTCAAGTGTGTTATGGTTCTGTATCTTAAGGCATAGCAGGGCCTGCGGAAGGAAACTGACAACATGCCACGAGCTCCGACGCTCCATTCGTATATCCGTTGTTGAAAACCCGCTAACCAACCTAGTTTACCCATCCGTGTTAAGGTAAAGCTTTGTCTTCATGGAATCCTTCAAACTCCATATTTCTGCGTCAGAGAAGCGCAGAAGGAATTTGCAAAGAACAGTCGACGTATGTGTATGTGTTCGGTCCTTAGCTGACCGGTTTTGTGTACTTTCAGTCAGCAGCGTCGCTCAACACCGTAACTATATAGCCTCAAATATGGCGGTTCTCGTCGCCGGTGTTACCGCGACGAAGCTTGAGCTCGATGAGTCCGGAGTGCTTCCCTGAGGCGTTCTTCGGAGGCGCTATACACCTGCAGCCTTGCGTTCTGCATGCAATGGGGCTTAGCCACGTGCTGGCAGCAGCCGCGGATGAGGGCCGGCGGTGAGCGTGAGGCTGCTTCCCTGCCCTCGGGTCGGCAGCTGCTCCTGGCAGCCCTGTTTCGAAGGCCGACCTTTGCAAGTATGAGACGGACATGAATGCGGGCCATGCATGCTGCTACTGCTGCTAATAGGCGTCCCAGTATAGTTTCGACTGCGTTTTGATTCGTTCCGCACGAGCCGTTGTTATACAAGATCGAAGAGGGCTAGCAGTGTATACATGTGGCGTACGCGTCCCCCACGAGCCTATCGGCGTCCTTCGGGCTCGTCCCGCTCCCCGTACATGTGTGTGACGCAGTGGTGAGCGCGTGTTCAGCATTTCCGTTTTACAGAGCATTCTGCAGGGCGTGAGCGTCGGCCAGCATTTTTTCGCCTCTTCGGTTTCGCGAACGACCTCTTCTGATATCGTTTATTTGGTCTCATCATCATCTCGAAGGAAATTGATTCTTTCAGTTTGAATGAAAGTATGGTAATTGTTGTTTCTTTTGTCAGAATTAGCTCCTGTCTACCATTGTGCCTAAACTCATTACGTTCAGCTTTAATGACATTCTTTTGATATCGATAGTTCGAAGTCATGTCGAGAAAACAAGCGTCACTAACACAGTGAGGCTTGTGGAATAACGCAGTGGGCTCTGCCCTGCAGTAACGCTGAGCACGAAGCAAGTTCTGTCGAGTGATGTTGAACAGAAATGTGATCCACTAATCTCGTCAAAATAAGTATTTCGACGTTTCGGGTTCCATGCGCAACCACTCTTTACAGTGCGACCGCGGCTTCCCCTAATAGAAATAATGTACGCTTCAGCGTCTGGCGAAGTAATAATAATATCTGGGGTTTAACGTCCCAAAACCACGATATGATTATGAGGGAGGCCGTAGTGGAGGGCTCCAGAAATTTCGACCACCTGGGGTTCTTTAACGTGCACCTAAATCTAGGTACACGGGCCTCAAACACGGGGCCGTCTGGCGAAGTGCATGTGCGTGGCTGCAGTTTAAATTCCTCGATAGAAAACATGGTAAGGCGCTGGATGTTCGACACGATACTGAACTACGTTCTCTCTCTCTCTCTCTCTCTTTTGGAGAACTTGAGCGACGTTTCCAACACGTAGCGAGTGGATACTCTATGTATGCGAAGAAACACTGTTGCTGTTCGAGATCGCTTATACCAGACACGATTACGCCCCGTTCTTGTGAATATTTCGGTAGCCTGTAAATTTCGGGCTCTGGCCCACGTCTGCATAATCGAGACTATCTATCTCCTGTAGACGTCCCGGTACCGTCTGAATCTTCGTCCACATTTTTGCTACGTCGAGATGTTTTCCGAGTGCTGGGAGTTTTGAATCGATGCAGCTCACCCCGCACAAGCGGGCAGTCGCTACGCCGCTTATCAAATGAACGAGCCTATTTAAAGGGGTCAGTAGAGCCCACAGAGACTTGCGGATATATAGGTTTCTTAAACTTGATACGAGCGGAATAACACAGAAGCTTAAGCTCACGAACCTACTTCCAAGCAACACAGGGCAAGGACAGAGTGGTAGAGCACTCAGGGCAGGTTATACTGTCCAATACATTTCATGTATAACAGGCGGTTGCCCGTATTTTCGAAAAGCATGGTGTTCGGCAAGCAAACGCCGAGCCGTCCTTGTGAACGGGCAGGACACTCTGCCGCGGGGTGTGTATGATACACACCTCGCCAGTGCCAACTGCGACTCTTCATTGAATCGTCTAGGCCGGTTGCCATAGCATCAAAACGATCTTACGAAAGGCTGTGCGCTCAGTGAAACACCGTTGCTGACGTGTTCAAAGCGAGCCACCAAAAGTAATTCATCTGCAAAGTTTACTTTGTAATCGCCGATTCAGTCAGACCACCGTAAGCAGTCTTGTCCGAAAAAAAAAGAAGAAAATAGATATTGAAGCAACCACAGTGCAGGTTCGCTTAGTGACACGCTAAAGCGTAGTTTCCCTATGGAGAGGGTTCGTGCAGTGAGGTGAACAAGGGTTTCGTACGCAAATCGAAATGTTGCAGACTTGTAGTTTGTTCAGTGGTCCTCTGTGGTGCTTGTGTACAAGTTACTTGAAGGCGGAAGGAATCGGCACATTCGACCGTCGTTGTATCTCGCCAGATCTCTCACCTTTTAATTTTAATTTTTATTTTTTTTGCAGGATTCAGAAAGCTTGCGACCGAAGCTGTAATTGGCTTGTGGGTGGTCATGTCCTGAGAAGTCGCATGTCCGATAAAATAGGTTTTTGATGTGTGTGTGTGTGTGTGTGTGTGTGTGTGTGTGTGTGTTTAGACAGGTGTATGTCTCCATTTAAGGATGTTGGCCACAATTTCGTCGTAATAATAATAATAATAATAATAATAATAATAATAATAATAATAATAATAATAATAATAATAATAATATGCTTTTGCATGACGCTCGAACGTGTTCAATACCCTGTATTATGGTGCCAGCGTGTGTCGTTTCTGAAAGCACTGCCCTCTGAGGCAGGTGGTATTGAGTACACCTATTTAACCTATAGCTGCTGGGGATCTCGCATTCAACAAGAAACAAAATTTTATTTCAAACGCGATGACGCGGGTTTCGTGAAACTTTCGGCAGAATGAATTCAGTGCACTTGCAGAGAAATAAATTAAATGCAGCACTGAAGAACGGAAGGAAGGAATGGGAGAGAGAGAAGAAAGGCAGGGATGTTAACCACTCTGGATAAACTGGGCTAGGGTAGTTTTAAACTTAGCGGTAGAGAGAACGAGAGAGATAAAGAGGGAGATGGGGAGCGCACACGTGGACAATGCTCGCTCTACTCGTGGAACGTCACAAGGGGCCTCGATCTACGTCATACCTGTGGCCATGTTGCGAGGTGCTGCCAACTCAGATGAGCACTCGCGCTTACTTTAAAACCAAATTAAAATATCTTAAAGCTAACGTCCGCCACCAATAGTCGGTCAGAAGTGCCCCCGTATACAGGGCAATCAAACAACACGAACATCCTGAGGTTTCAGTTTTAGTTTCAATAGTCTAGAAAAACTGGTACGCCACCCTACACGGGAAAAAGGGATAGGGCAGTTTGAAAGTTAGGGGTAGAGAGCTAGAGGGGGAGCACACACACATACAGTCACACTCCTGAATGTCACAATATCGCTATTGGTCTATAACCGCTGGTGCAAGTCTGTTGTGTTCAAGAACTTTAGCAGTGCCTTCGTCGCCTTCATCCGCGACGACTTCTCAGGACGAAAGTCTAATATGACTGCCGCCGATATCGGTCTGTGGTCAAGGCGAGCTGAATAACGGAAAAGAGAAGTCGGCTTATGGTGCCGAAGTGGATGCTTGCGCGATTCGGCACGACAAACTAGGGATTTTAAAACGGCGTTAATGGCGGGAACCCAGACGATGAAAGGCACAGCGCTGCGTCCTTATTCATATGGTACCGCGTCGTTCGAGCTATTTTAAAATACGTAATCCGTTTATTGAGTAAAAACAGAGCGTGAGCCTATCGAGTGCGTGCACGACGGTATTCAACAATAATGAGCGAATACACTGGGCTGAGGGGAGAGGTGTTGCCGAAAAGGTGATGAAGTTTTGAGCACTCAAAGGGCACGATTTTATGTGCCCTATAGCATAAAAGTGAAAGAAAAAAAGAACAAAGAGTCGCGGGAGAGATAGCTTTAAAGGTACTGACAACAACCAGGCTGTGACTCGTTGGGCTACTTCGTGTGCATTCAAAGATGGCACAAACGGTATAGCTTTACAGCATAGGGTTCGTGAGGATAAATGGATAGACCTTGTTTCTAGGTTATGGTATTTCATGTGGCAGCTAGGGGAACGGTAATCAAACTCGTAATTTCTTTGCGCAGCCCGTTGAAACGAAGAGGCGTTAAAACTGGGGTGCCGGGAATTACGTAGAGCCGTGGCCGGGACTACATGATTGTAAGGTTTTGCTGCTTAGTGCGTAGCAGCAGTGCCACTGCGTTCATATCGCTTCACAGGTGTAATCCGAAACCGCGTGTGTAATGAGATTTTGGCACGTGTCAAATTGTAGGCGACACCAAAGAGAAGGAAATATTCGAGCTTCATGTGTACAGTTCCCTATGAGAAAAAACAAAAAAACAAAACATAAACAACGTTCTTACCTCCAAAAGAGGATTGGCAAGCCAGACAAAGCGTAAAGAAGGAAGTAGCGGTGGCCGACGTCGCCCTGAAGTTAACGCACCAGCTAGACGTGACGTCTTTGATTTTGTGTGCGTGTGAACGCGCATAGTCAACTTTTGAGCACTGCGTGACAGCCTACGTAGCTGAGCCTCCCTTATCCCTCACACCTTTGATGAATAAAGTTGTTACTCACTCGGTAGAGATCGAACACCAGTCTCCCGCAGAGCGCAAGACTAAACTTAATGATTTTAAAATACTTACCATTGACCACGAATTATTGCAAAACTGCATACCTTGAAATTCGGTGATCTACCGACCTACCGGGCCTGAGCCTTCGGCAAGGAATTTCTAAAAAAAGAAGTTATTTGACCTTTTGTCTCGTAATTAGCAACCTATTAATCCGAGATTAACGATAGCGTTGTGAAAAAATAAACCGTTAATGCTGACGACTTAAGTTGCTCTGTACAGTGTCCATTTAAATAAGCTTTCGCTGTTTAAATATAAGTACGTACAGTCTTCCGGAAATGGCCTCGCTACTAGGCGTTGCCCAAATAAAGCCGTTAAACGCTGTAATATGTCAACAACAACTCGACCCTTTTCTATTCACAGTGCGTCGTTTGTCTGACTGACGGTTTCCGTACGCTTGTCGCGCTGGTGTGTACGTTCTTGGGTTTCCTCAATATGTATAGTATAGGTCACGCAGTTCCTGCGTACGGGCTGTAAATGATAGCTAACGTCTTCGACTCCCACTGAGTCATCGTCTGTTTTCCAGGCCAATACGTCATGATGTTCTACAATGCAGCAAATAGCTTTATTCATCTTTTATTTATTTTTTATTTTTTTTCATGACGCGTTTCTCATGTACAGCATTACATCTGACTTCTCGGAGCGTGCGTATGGCTTACATTCGATACTCGTGCGAATCGCGGGAAGATCACTTGCCCCTGGCGATTCGTATGCTCAACTTTCCCGGAAGGTGCTCGTTTAAGCAGTAATATAATAATATCTGGGGTAAAGCGTCCCAAAACCACGATATGATTTTGAGAGACGCCGTAGTGGAGGGCTCCGAAATTTTCGACCATCTGGGTTTCTTTAACGTGCACTTAAATCTAGGTACACGGGCCTCAGACATTTTCGCCTCCATCGAAAATGCAGCCGCCGCGGCCGGGATTCGATCCCGCGACCTTCGAGTCAGCAGTCGAGCGCCATAACCACTAGACCACCGTCGCGGGGCTCGTTTAAGCAGTACTCTGAGGTGCATGTTCAGAGATGGGCATCTGTCTCTGACGACACGTAGTGATAGAACGCGAACAAAAAAAAAAAAAAAGAATTTGCTCGATGGACGACCATTTGCGAACACCTCTCTCACCGTATTTAGCTGTATTTAGAGAGCGAGAGTGATAATCGAAATGGCAGGGAGGTTAAACAGGGCTGAGCTTGGTTGGCTACACTCCAATGGCGAAGGGGAATAAGAGTTAAGCTATGCTGTAAGGGATAAGGACAGAAACTGATGAGGGACATTCAGTTCAGAATTCTAAACTTTAGAATTTTTGGTCTTATTGGTCATGCGCTTCATGTGGAAAACGCCAGTAGCTTCCCAATGTCTGTGGCAAGATGCGAAAAGACAGCTTGAAAAGAAAATATGTGATCTTAATGTCCACAGACAAATCGACAGCTTGTGAAACTGTTCGTTCAATTAGCTTTTATTATAGACTAATTTATCTGAGTTCTATCCGCCTCTATAACCCAGTGGCCATGGCGTGTGTGTATTAGTGATGCAGAACTATCGATGGTACTATCGATACTATCGATAGCTGAGTCACTATCGAACTATCGATGGTAAAAAATACTATCGATAATGCTATCCATAGTAAAAAATTCGATGGTATTATCGATAGTATAAAATCAACAGCACGAACTCACTGCTGAATAAACTAGGTTCCCCGCGCGCGTGGTACATAGTGGAGCCGAAGGAGCAGGCTGAAGGGCAAGAAAGTTGACATGCTTGCGTTCTTCACCTGAGTGCTTTGTTGACACATGATCATAAAGTCAAACTGTTCAGCCGTAGCGGAAAGAAAGGCGTTACATGTGGTGGAACTGCGCGGCTTCAAATTTATATTGCATCTTATATGATTTCAAAATAAATAAATAAATAAATAAATAAATAAATAAATATATATATATATATATATATATATATATATATATATATATATATCGTGAACTAAGTTTGTTCATTGTAAGGTGTAACTCGTTGTTTTTAGTTGCATATTTAGTGATGGACATGTTGCGACATTTTCGCTACGGAAATAACTTCTTTCGCCAAAAAATCCTCATATATTAAGCGAAGCTGATAATAGGCTATCGCAAATACTTTGGCAATATGGTCGGCCAACAACAGCATCATTATTCACATTACTATCGATAGTATTGTCACGTGGTTGCGACGGTGAAGAATGCTGCAGAAAGACTGGGAAATACGGAGCTCTTTATTTGGGCGAACTTGTGCCCAGAAATCAACCGATACACACTGCGCACTGATAGCAGCGACAACAGTCGTTGGCCGTCGAGTAATCTGATCATCGGTGGAACGCGTCATCTGTTATACATCAATAATCGAACCTTCCAGCGTTATCGCTGGTGCTCGCGTAAGCTCTCGAATAAACTGGACTATTCGCATGCGGCGCGTAATCTTAACAGAATGATCTGAAACAATCGTGAAGCTTCTCAAACATTACGGCGTGGTCTGCGCCAAACGTTGATAACAGTATTTGTGGGTGAAACCGGAATATACCAAAACAAAGCAATAAACACGCGTGGTAGTAATAGAATGGAATGGAAAAACTTTATTCAGGGCCGTTGGGGCGTGAACCAGCACGTGGCGGGCCAATCGCTAGTAATGTTACCCATGGTACTACCGATTGGACTATCGATAGTTTGTCTACACTATCGATAGTTTCAAATAAACTATCGATGCTATCGATAGTCAATTTACCGATAGTTCTGCATCACTAGCGTGTATAGCTCAGCTCGAGGTCGCAGGCTCAGCACCGTCCGCGTCGATCACATTTCGATGGGTGCTATAGCGCTCGCGTACCACGCTCGTTAGAGAACCCTAGGGTGTCGAAATCAGTCCCCAACTTAGGCGTGCCTCATAATCGCATCGCGGTTCTGGTACCTCTAACCCCATGAACTTAAGTCAACTAAGTTCTTAATGAAACTCGGAGAACACCCGTGAACGCCAGTCGCTCTTGCTTATGGCAACTACGCAACTAACGAACCTGCACGCTTATTCATAAAGCGATAATCGTTAGGAAGATAAATGAAAACTGACGCTGCTAAACCTTAGTACTGAACATAATCGAGAATGCGGGTGGTCAAAGACTGATAAGTTTTACTGGCCAAATCTTTTGCGAACATCGCACAATGGCCGTGATTGGACAGCGCTCATTTTCTATCCGATCACCGTAAACACGGCACCGTGTAACCATGCGCAGGTCTCGCGTTATAAATGATTTGTGAATGAATATTCGGGTGGCCAGCTTGAGGTTTTTGCTTTTGTATTCCAGCCGATGTATTGGCCTCTTATTTTGCTGTGGGTCCGCGACATTCTGTTCGGGTTGTCTGCTTTTTTCGTCAGATGCTCGATCACTTTCTGCGGTGAACTGCATGAACTGTCGTGCTGCAGTTGGCGGGAGTTCATTCCACGCACTGTGGTTTTGCAATAGTTCCTTGGGCACTGAGAACAGCTGGCGAGAAGTTGTAAGCAGGCGCTCGGGAACGTCAGTGTGAAGCATTTAATAAAGGTAGGACGGGGAAACGGATCGCGTAACGTGTTCAGCGTGTTAGCAGGGCAATAATCGGTTGAAGTTGCGGTACAGCTCTGCCTGGTGTGCCGCTTGACTGTGAAGCTAGACGCGTCATCGGCGCGTGTGGCATACATCATGCGCGTCCTCGCGAGGCGCAAAACGGTCGACGGCGGAGCAGGTACGCTCAGCGGTGAACAACAGCCACACTCGCTCGCAGCCAACAGCAGCACCTGGCTTCCGCAAGCGCGGGCCATCTATCATGGCAGCCTCTGCGTCGGCTGATACTTGACGGAGACAGGAGCGAAGAACGACGCCAGCGCGCGCCTGCTCGGCACGCTCGTCGCGTTGGCGGGAGAGACACTTTTGATTTTTTTTTTTCGTGTGTGCGGAGAGATCTATGTACGGCTTACGGTTGACGTCGACTGGAAAGCAAAAAGGGGACTCACTGATGTTTTCCTTTCACTGCTGGCGGTGTAGCAGTTGTTAAGTAGCACGAGTAACCTTCCGCCTCGCAATAACCGAACACAGTGACCACATGTATTTACAGAGAGAGTAAAAAGTGTCTGATTTTACTCTCTGACATGCCAGAAGTAATGTGCGAGGGGACCAAGCAGTGAGAAGGACTAGTTACTTCTGCACCATGCGGGTACGCCTAAACTTTACTTGGAGCTTGATTTTCTGGCAGACCTGCAAGGCCAACAATAACAATGACAAACAGTGGTTCTAGAGTATGTGGCTGAAATTTATTGTTATGTGGCGTGTGGATATTTTCCCCGTCGCTTCGGCTGCTCGCAACCACTTTGCACAATCCATAGAGTAACATTAAAAGTGTGCTTTCGACCCGTGAGGAGTGTTCTATTTATACTGTAGTGCGATGTTTAGTGGGTTGGTAACCAGAAGAGCGCACGAAACAGTGGGTCGTGCTTCATGCATTTACGTTGGTGATAACTATTCTTTCACCGTTCTTGCCTGCTTATATTACCCTTGCATCCTTTCTATAACTGTGGAGCTGCGCGCTCAGGCGAACGTTCCCCAGTTGCACGTCGTCTGACTCCGCTTTTCCTTTTCTTTATTTTACTCATTCGCAGGGGAGGAAGGAGAGGCGAAGGCAGACGCTCCTGCCGACGAGGCCAAGGAGGACGGCTCGGTGACAAGCGACACGCGAAGCACTTCGCCACCACTGCCGGCCGAGACGCCTCCTGCGGAGCCGCGGTCTTCGCCGGTGGACAGCGAGCGTGCTTCGGCGGCGACGCCCAAGGCTCCCTCCTCGCCCATGCAAGATGAAGAGGTGGCCGCCGAGCCGGCGGTGCTCAAAGAAGAGCCAGAGGACCGAGAGGCGCCGCCGCGCAAGACCAGCACCCCTGCTCGGGATGAAGCGCCCCCGGTCCTTGCGCCCATGGTCGTCGTCAAGAAGGAGGAAGAAGAGGAGGAAGATGATGACATGAACGAAGAGCTCGGCGGCGAAGTCGACGCCCCGCTCGATTTTAGTCTCAAGAAGCCATCGGGAAGCGATGTAGCGGAATCTGGAGATGAAGACATGCCGATCGCAGAAGGCCCTTCATCTAACGGGGCCACCGATTCACCGCTAGACTTGTCGGTGTCCCGGCGAAGAGCGCGAACGGTGCCGCACGATCACAAGCCTGCAAAACTGGGACGACTAGAACCGACTCCCGGAGGGCCCTGGCTTGGGGCTCGAATGCCGTCAGCTCCGGCGCCAGTGAGCATGGCTGCCAGGGCGATTGGCCCCGAGCCACATCACCAGCACCACTCTTGGAACGGGAAGGTGAAACGAGAACGAAGCGCCTCATCCGAACTAGGCCATCCAACGGGCTCTGCGATGAAAGTTGCCTTTCCTGAAAAGACATCTAGTAAGGGAGATGCGTTCCGGCCAGCCTCGAACAGGCAGAACCCGTGGCAAAGTCAGTGGATCAGTCGGAGCGGTGAGCAGACCAAGGATGTGTTCACGTGTGTCTGGTGCAAGGAATCGTTTCAGTCGCTGGCAGACATGACGCTGCACATGAAGCAGTCTCCGCGCTGTGGCATGGCTGGAATGCACGCAGCCGCACCGCCACCGCCGCCCGTTTCAGCAGGCCATACCACTCCTCCCCCGCCAAAGCTTACGGCTACGCCGCCAGGTGCCTCTGGAGCAACCACGAAAGACGGCGTGCCCCTTCCCCGAAAACTGGTTCGCGGCCAAGACGTCTGGCTGGGGAAAGGCGCTGAACAGACAAGGCAGATCCTCAAGTGCATGTGGTGCGGACAGTCGTTCAAGTCGCTTGCCGACATGACAACGCACATGAGGGTCACGCAGCACTACACAAACATAATCAGCCAGGAACAGATAATTTCATGGCGGACTCCGGAGGACAAGCTCGCTAATCAGTCGCAAGTCAACGCGGTACTCACGTGTAAGGTCTGCGACCAGGCGTTCGGCTCGTTGAAAGAACTCAGTTACCACATGGTCAAGAATTCTCACTACAAGGAACATATTCTTCGCTCTATTACTGAAGGTGGCGGGCGACGCCGACAGACGCGTGAGCGGCGCAAGAAGTCGCTGCCTGTTCGCAAGCTACTTGAATTGGAACGTATGGAGATGACGGCACGTTCTGGAGCACCGAGCAACCAGACGTCGCCGAGTCCGCTTGGCGCTGCTGAGTCCGACGGCAAGATTGCCTGCGAAGAGTGCGCCGAGAAGGTGGACGCCAAAGACTTTGTCCAGCACATCAAAAGCTGCAGCCGCTCGCAGCAGTTGCTCAAGACCGCGTTGCAGCAGCAGGCTCGACCCGAGCCCTGCTCTTCCAACGAGTCGCGCAAAAGCGCTGAGGACGATACGCCTCCGCCTCCACCGCCACCGCTGGAGTCGCCGCGTCCGCAGTCTGCCGAGCCCGATCGCGCGGCCTCCGCCGAGTCGGAGAAGAGGCCCAATTCTACGTCATCGTCTTCAACGTCGGTCCTCAACGCAATCGAAAGGCTCATCGAGAAGAGTTTCGACAGCAAAGGCAAGCGCGGAGGACCCACGTCGGCTGGGATACTGCAGCGACTCGGCATCGACGAGGAAGTCTACCCTCCATGGCATCCCGCGGGCTCGCCTCGCTACGGTGCCATCAAGTCAGCTGGCCACTCGCCACGGCTGACGGGAGGCCTCGCGTCGCCGTGCCCCTCCGAAGAGACACCGGCCAACCACGCTTCGCCCCGCAGCGGCGTGTCTTCGCCTGACAAGGACGCGGAGCCGCCCGTGCTCGACCCGGAGCGCCTCAGCCAACCTCGGTCGCCCGCGGAGTCCGTGTCGACGAGAGCCAGCTCGCCGGGCGCAGACGACCTGGTGATCGCTGACGGCCTGCCTTCCCGGAGGTCGTCTGAGCGCGGTGGGCCGGACACGGACGATCTGTCGTCGTCCTCGTCTTGCGACACGCCGCTGGCCGAGATGAAGACGGTATCTCCCAAGGCCAAGCAGAGCCCGCGAGCCGCAACCTCGTCGCGCTCCAGGCGCGGCCAGCACAACGGTGAAGGCGACGCGGTTTCGGACCATCCGCTCAAGGAGCTGCAGAAACTGCTGGACAAGACAGACGCGCACCTGTCGCGCGCCAACGCGCCGCAGGCGGCAAGCCCTGGCTCCATCCTGGCTTTTAGCTGGGCCTGCAACGACGCAGCCACCTCGGACTCGCTCATGAAATGCGCCTTCTGCGACACGCACTTCGTGTCCAAGGGCGCCTACCGGCACCACCTCTCCAAGATGCACTTCATCAAGGATGGCTCTGTGGCGGCGCCGGGTGATTCGCCTACCTGGAAGACCAAGGAGACGGCGCCCAAGGAGGCGTCGCAGGGCGCCGCCGGTAGCCACGGGCCGGCTGGGTCGCCAGCTGCCTCGCCGCCGGCCAGCTCGCCAGCGGCTCCTGCCGACGAGAGCCCGCACTCTAAGTTTCTCAAGTACACGGAACTGGCCAAGCAGTTGTCCAGTAAGTACGTGTGACCCCCAGGGACTCGGCAGGACAGTTGTGTGGCTCGCCAAGCTGGGACGCGGAGCAATCTTTCCATGTGATTCTCATTCTTTCGACACCTCGTTCTTCGAACCCCGTTTGTGATGATGACAGTCTGTGGACTAAAGACTCTTTGAGTGATTTGTGTGAGCATGGCCAGCCTATGCCCAACTGCGCCGCCTCCGGCGATCGGGTCTTCACTTAAAGATCTTTGCGACCGTTACTTAACTGACCTTAATGCGGCTGCCCGCAACCAAGTGTTCAGGCTGGGGACGCTAGTCGCCTGGCAATCCACAGAGTGGCAATGCTCAAGCAAAAGAGAATTCCACGCGCCGGTAGCAGTCACGAGGTGGCGGCTGGAAGGCATTGGCTGGCTACCTTAATGTGCGCGCCAGAACCAACATTCCTTAATTTATGAACGTGATGTACGCCCTCTCGTCTTCTTTCCAAATGTTTTTCTTTCTCCTTTTTTTGAGCTCACTCTTGTCATTGATTACATATCGATGGGAAGTGGAAAATTTTCAGTGTTTGCAATAAGGCATTTGAAGCACGGGCGATAGAGTTGAATGGCTGCGCTGGTTCTTTCCCAAAACACCGCGTCCTGTCCGTGTGTTCGGAAAAGGGTGGTAGAAGGGCGGGACAGCGGTAGCTCAGAGGTTGTTCTCTATGTTGCGCGTCTTGTCCGGTGTTTCACAGGAGTAGTGACCGCAAGAAACGTTTCTGCAACTATTCCGAGCGACAACCCTTGTTTGTGACCACATACCTTCTGCAGTGCACCTCGGTGTTCCATATCAAACCTTGTGATGCTGTGTTTGTTTTTTGAGTTCTTCAAAAGAACAGCGCGAGTTAGCGATGTGTCGATGTTGTAGTGCTTGCGCGGGATACCGTGCTGGGAAATGCCTTTATACGTGTACATAGAAACGACCTTTTCTTTCCTTTTTTTTCTTCGTGGGGTCTCAAGTCCTACATGCATATATTGTACTATAGTTGAGTGTGATTACCAAGAATGAATTACGCATGGATCGTCAGGTTCAGGCATTTGCTTTTATCCTCATGCACGCTGATGCTCACGTTTGTATTGAAAACGCAAAGCGTTCGCAAATATATTCATTAGGACGGCTTCAGTTGGTTGCTCACAGATGGCAAAAGCCGGCCCTCTGCGACTGGTTGCTGTTCCACGGCCGTCTGAACAACCAAAGATGCGCACGTCGAGATAGGCCTGTGCGCAGTCTGAACACATCATCACTCGGCAAGAGCGCGAGAATCTCGGCCGCCCAGCTCGCGCCAGCAGGGCGGCCTTTTCTCCTCTTGCCGCTCTTTCTGTTCGTCTTTCACTGTCGCCAGGTCGCCGCTAAAGTTCGCCACACGCCAGCAGGGGCCGTCGCTGCAGAGGATCAGCGAGCCTGCTTTGTTGCCTGTTTCGCCGCTTGCGGGTCATTCACGGGGGGCACGAACAAGAAAAAGAAACACAGCCGTTTTGTTCGCTGGCTGCGCCTAAGCACTGGGCCGATTGCTCTGCGGGGACCGCGAGGTGCGCGCGCACAGAAGGCCGTCATCTAGGTCCTGCCAGGCAAAAAAAAAAAAAGAACAGGATACAGCGAATAAGGGCCGAGATCGTAATTTGAAAACTGCAATGCGGCACGCGAGAAGCCGAGCCGGCGAGATTGAAACGACGCAATAACCGGTGAGAGCTGCTGTCGCGTGCAAGATTCCGGGAATGGTGCTGTGCAGCCATGTATTTTCACTTGGGGTGTCAGTTTTGGTAGGTGAAAACTCGTCCAGGAGACCGCAGCCGAGCTGCTTGTTGGCAGGGCGGCATCTTTTCTATTATGTATCCGGCACGTAGATTTGCGCACAGACCTAGCGCGAGTTTTGCGCCACAAACGGCAAGAGACTCCCCTCGCCTGATACGTTTACGCGGATAATAAGGAAATTTCGCCGCTGGGGCTTGCCGCATTCTGCGCGCTCCTAGTGCGCGCGCATTAGCAGGGCCGCTATTCCCGAGTTTCTTTGTGACAACTTCGGAGGCGCCACCTTTGTCGGTGGGCGCCGCGTAATTTATAGAAGTACTTGTCTGACGCCCTCTTCGCGCTGGTCGCAATCGCGTTCTCTCCGCGGTGCGACTCTGCGGACCGTGGCGCGCCACTTCGGGGAGGCACTAAACGCGCCCCGCTGGTGCCCCGGAATGAGCGCTTTAGCTGCGCGCCGAAATGATGTTGCATATCATGCCGATGACGCTGCGTGGCGCGGAGGAATCCCCCATCCCTGGAAGTGGCGTGCGCATTGGGCGCGGCTGCCACGTCGTACTCGGCCGCGGCCCTGCGTCGTCAGCCCTCGGGCTCGGCTCCCTGTCCGAGCCCGTGATTTCTGTAAAGACTAAGAAAAAAAAAGTGCTAAGCTGGCGAACGTTGTTGTAGCCTGTATCTCGTTATATAAAGGAACCTGCGCACTCGTCTCCTTGCAATCAGGCACGCCTGCCTCCCGCGATTCCCCGACGTCTCTCGAACCTGCGCCCCGTATGTCTATCTAGCATGTCGATCTCTCTTTCTCACAAACACACACACACGCTCTCACGCCTCCTTCCCCGTTCTCGCGATTCTTTGCGGCGCTTCGGCGTTTCAACCACGAGAAGCCCGCGCGGGCAAGCGCGCCTCATCTCCCGAAGGCGCGCGCTGGCGACGGCCCACGTCTCAATCAATCCCAGTAGAAGAGTGGACAAAAAAGAAGAAAAAAGAAAGCTGTCGTCGTTCCTCTTCTTTTTCTGTCTCGCAAAAAACTCCTTTTTTTTGCTTATTTGATTAGCTTGGTTCTGTCGAGACCGTTGCGTTTCGCCGCATGTCCGGGGTCCCCTCTTAGCACAGCTGCTGTGCGTGTGAGTGGCTTTTTCAGTGTGTCTGCGCGTGTGTCTGTGTCCCGGCGAGCATCGCTCTCGCTGGGCTGCGAAACAAAACAAAAACAAAAAAAGAAGCACGAGGGCGGGAAGGGAAGGAGCACCGTACGACGACCTGTGTGGCCACTTGTCCCGGGAAAAAAGTGACAAAAGAAAAAAAAAGGGAGAAGAAGAAAATAACACGCGATTTTGTTTGTTGTGGTTCCCTGGAGAACGCATTTGTTTCTGTTTTTGAGTTGGCAAGTGCTTCCACTTTTCCCGCATTGTACATATGACCATTGAGACGAAAAACTTGAAATTGTATATGTCTATATTCCTATTATTTATTACTAATAAACTCTATATCGCGACTGCGGAAATGTGTTGCCTCTGTGTCGTTCTTATTCGGCTTGCATACCAACGAACAGATGCGGTGCTTCAACGTTGGACATCGCATAGCATCCAACGTCGTTGAAGTCGCTGTCTCCAATAGTTCAAGAAATGGAGCTGTTTCTTTGACGAAATACCCTTTGAGACGCAGTGGAGTCTGTGATAATTAAGGACAAACGGAAAGAACTAAGTATTGTGAAGGCAGCTTTTTGTAATTGAACGGAGGGGAGAGCATGTGCTATGACCTATCGCGGGAGTGTGGTTAACTACATGGGCAAGTTGGCATGAATTCATTGTGGGTACAGCGCAAAAATTACGGACGAAACACAGGAAAAGTATAAAGAACACAAACAAGCGCCGTTTCTGTTCTTCACTATTCCTGTGTTTCGTCCGTTTCTTTGCACTATACCCACAATGATGGCCTATCAACTGTCCAACTGTAATCGTGAATTTGCATGCGTAAGGCGAACTAGCTCCCAGGCATTACTACTGGTTATACTATGCAACTTCTCTATTGCAAAATGATGTCATGCTGACGGTTTCGGTACGTTTAAATCATTTGCCACTATGCGCATAAGTCGTACGCAACCTCAGCGAACTAAGAGCTCATGTACCGCACAACCTTTAGTGAAACGCTGCAGACGACAGGAGATGGTGAGATATTCGTGAGAGTTAAGGCTGCAGAAAGTGCGGCCCCTATTAGGCACTACATAGGCCGTTACAACAAGGCTATATGATGTCAGTGTGCGCTCTATTGGTTACAATAAGAAAGAAAGACAAAAATGCGGGAGTCTTGCTTAGAAAGCGAAGCTCACTCAGCAAGGCTCCCGCAAAGAGTAATAACTAATAACACATACCGAAGGAATGAAAGTATGGTCCCGCGTTGGCGGTCAATAGATGGTGTGTACTCGGTGACAATTCCTACGCATTCGGTATTAATGCCGTTTACAAAATTGGCCTTCGTCTGCTCTCTGTGCCTCCGCTCTCCAAAACGATGTTCCCGAGGGACGCCAATGTAGAAAGCGCCTCGCCGTGACGTTATGGAAATAAGCTGATGTGATTGGTGGAACTATAGAATCATCCCGATTTGGACAGCGTACGTATGACTCCTAGGTTTAAATCAACATATATACCCCAGAAAGTGGACGGGAGGATGACCGCCGCCGTAGCTCAGTGGTAGAGCATCGGACGCGTTATTCGAAGGTCGCAGGTTCGGTCCCTGCCGGCGGCAAGTCATCTTTTCGTCCACTTTACTTTCTTCACATTTATATTCTAAATACTACAAATAACACCCCCTGTACTTTCCTTGGCGTTATTGTCTGTTAGTTCTCAGTAATAACTGTGGGTCGAATAATGCAGGAGAACAGTATTTACAAATACTTGACAGACAGCTCTCACTTACAATGCGCCAATTGATCATACTGGTGGGGCACGACGAGCCAGACGATTTGCTTTCGCGAAAAGTCAAACGCAAGTTTAGTTACTTAGAGAAAATTTTAGCTCATCTTTAGCCGCCTTAAGCGCTTGGCAGCTTGACGTCATCAAGATGAGGCCATATGTCATGTTTACTAGACTTGAATAACTTCTTTGAGGAACAAAACACAAAGGACGGAACGACGGTGAGACGCACGAACTGTACTTGTTTGTACTGCTGCATACAAGCGTATATAAATAAAAATCATTGAACCCAAGAAACTCAATGGCTGAGGAAGTATGAAAGTATTACATTATGTAGAGGAACCGTTAACGAAAGTGCAGTTGGAGCACAGAGCGAGTTATAGAATTTTATCACCAGCTAGCCCTGACAGCAGGCTAACTTGGGTCTTGTGTAAGTCCGCCACAGGACGTCTGTCTAGTGTTACGGTGGTTACCGCAATCACAGATAGCGGTGTTATACCCGCACTGGTCTACAACGTGCGAAGAATGGGTAAGTGAAGTAGCATCAATGTGAGAAATTCGTGTTTCATTCCTATTAGATGTATTTTTCTAGGGCACGTAGTCGGCATACGCAGGAGTCCTGCTTCCCATTGGAGTCTCGCTCCATAATTTGCCGAAGTGTAACAGTTCTTGATCTTGGCTCCCAATGTGACACTGGCTTCGCTTCAAAACCATGCGCTTCAAGGCCTGTCTTCCTAGTCACGACTTGCACTGGTTTACGCGCAAGGCGGAATAGTAAGCGTAAAAAGGTGTATTTTCTTAGTTATATTTCGCATCGCCGCACTGCGGCGATGTGAATATAAGGGCAACGTTAAAGCAAGGTGCAGGGTACAACAACACCAGTGGCGCACTGCTGAACTGCATAAGCGACTACTCATCTCGTTTATTGGCCTGGCGTATGTCGCTTTTGCTATCCCGTACAAATCGTTGTATACAGGCTTAATTAATATTACGCGTGTGCGCAGTAATGCATGTTTGCGCATGCGTGTGTTGGAGATTAAGGCTATCATATGCGGAAGAGAAGTTACTGTATAATTACTCTGCATCAGAGCTGAACATTGAGATAACATGAGATAGGCAGTACTGCGGTCCCAAGATGGACAGCAGTGCTCACGGCACTGCTGTATATATGGAACCGAGTGGAAAACTGAAGCACAGCACTGATGTGAAGGTTTCAGGATTTCGTTCCCATACACTTTCTGCAGTCAACGAGGATACCGTGCCGCTTAGGTGAAACGGTGAGCGCGACACAAGATGTGTTCGAACGATCAAATTCCTAAACTGAATGATGTGGTTATTCGAAACACACATGAATCGAAGATAGTAGGCAATAAAGATTCGAATACGATGCATACTTTCTGCGTATCACAATAGAAAACACGTTAAAGCATGCTTGACAAAGAAAAGAAATACGAGGGATGTATGCATCACCTCGCGATGACTGAAATCTATAAAACTGAACCTGAGTTGTAGCAGCTATTTACAGGCGCGGCGCCAGGATTTTTTTACTGGGGGGGCACCCACGACAAGTGGGTTCGGTGGGTTCCTTCAGGGGGGCAGAGAGGCTGGGAACATATGCATTGTATTTTGACTATGCTTGCTCTTGGGGGGGCAAAGGGGGGGCAGGCGGAAATTTTGGGGGGGGCTGGAGCCCCCCCCCCCAAACCCCCCACTGGCGCCGCCCCTGGCTATTTATCTGAATGGGTCAACCTTTCGGTCACATTCGCTCAACGTGGACGCTCCTCCTGAGCCATCTTCTTTCCCACAGCTTCTTTCTCTGTCATCTGCTGCATCGCCGATGACGCAGCTCCGATCTTGGTGTGCTCTGTGAGTATGTCACCCATTATTGAGCCCGAAATATACGCACTTAAAAAAAGTGTCTCTTCTGTGTCCCGTTTGTTTGCGCTGCCAATTTTCAGTATGAACCTATACCAACTTGCCCGCCTTTCAACACTTCTGCATGAAACAAAGTACACAACATTTGTAGAAAAACAAAGCGCGAGGTGAAGTAACACACAGAGGAAAATGTGGGCATAGAAGTGTGTAGTTATAATATTTACATTCGTACAAAATCAGGAAATGAACTTTGAAATATGTCATATTCAGCGAACTTCATTGCATGTCCTCCCCCCCTTTTTTAAGTCAAGCCACATAATAATAATAATAATAATAATAATAATAATAATAATAATAATAATAATAATAATAATAATAATAATAATAATAATAATAATATCTAGGGTTTAACGTCCCAAAACCATGATATGATTATGAGAAACGCCGTAGTGGAGCGCTCCGGAAATTTCGACCACCTGGAGTTCTTTAACGGGCTCCTGAATCTAAGTACACGGGCCTCAAACATTTCCGCCTCCACCGAAAATGCAAGTCAAGCCACGGGATTATGCCCACAGGAACAGGGCGTGGCAGAAATGAGAAACGCGAAATGATACGTGGTACCTGGTATTGTAGTCCTAAAAATGGCACGTGATCAATAAATAAGCTTTGGGAAGTGGCGCTATAAAACGCCATGAGCTTCGTCGTAAGTAACAGAAGGTCCGATTCAGTACGTCTTAATTTTAGAATAATATAGCAACAATAAAAACACTGAAACCAAAAGCAATACCAAGTCATGATTTTATAACGGTTTAAAATGCAATGCCCTGCTAAAATGAGAGCGGCCAAGACGCATCTGCCCGTATATGTCGCAGAAAGTACCGTCCTCTTGGTTTCATTTCACCAACATAAGCGGCGCAAGTTACTCGTGCTTTTTAAATGAACGTGGCAGAAGACGTCAGCGCATGTGCAGTGTTGTGCCAAGCGCAAAATACCTCTGGGTTTATTTTCTTTAACCTACTTTCTCCTTCATAAATGGTTTAAGAAATTGTATCAAACCAAGCGTTTCAAAGGGTATTAGATGCATTAAGCATGTTGCTGTCTTCCAAAAATTCCCCGAACACGTTCACTGTTTCTCGTAGCTACTCAGTGGACTTGTCCAGCAGAAGGACGAGACATTGTAAACGGCTGCAGATGCCATTTAACACGGAGATACTGTACCACCGCTGATTGTAACTTCGATTAGAGCTGCCAACTGGCAGCTCTAAACTTGCGCGCAATGTCGACCAAACGTTTCGCATGGGCCATTTTTCTCCAAGAAAACCGCTGAAGTTACATTTTATTCACGAGATTACATTCTATTTCTTCCAAAATTACTTCTCTTCTTCAGACTCCCACGGTCTAATTTCGGCCTCTACACCATATTGCGTGAAAAAGGACAACAAAGGCCAATGCTTCATATCTGGGACTTTGTCTCCAAGGGGTCCTCTTCTCCAGCATTTAAACAGATTTAAGATATCTCGATGCGTACGAAAGCATTACACATACATTCAAAGTAATTTATTTAACAGCGAAGATGTTAAGTACGGCATGAAAACGGCCCTGCCCCGCAAAAAACTATGATCATCATGAACGGGTATGTGCCACAGTATTTGGACAAATCCCACTACGCACCGTGCCGACGTGGCCTGTAATAGCCCTGATGGGTGAGAGAACGAATACAGAAAGAGAGAGGAAAAAAAAAAAAGAGGCGGGATTCGAACCCGCGTACCCTCGATTCGAAGGCGAGCGTCCTCACCACGCGGCTATCCAGGCACGCTAGCAGGGCGTAGCATAGCCTTGTATAGTATAGTGTAGCAAGGGGGGTGGCAAAGGGAAGTGAGCTTGATGAGGAGGAGGGAAAGGATGAGGGGAGAGAGTAAAGCGTAGCACAGAAAGAACAAGATAGAAATAGAGAGAAAGAAATGCAGAAAGAGAGAAAGATAAAAGATCAACGAAGGAGAGAGAAAAAGTAAGATAGAAAGAAAGAGGAAGCAAGCATCGCGTCGTCTAGCGACCAGATATCGCACCACCTGGCCAAGCCGCGCATGCGTACTAGCTAAGCCGCGCCCACCGACGTAGACATCGCGCGCAACCTCCGCTCCACAGTGCATAGCCTGGCTGCGCCCGATCGTGCCGGGAATGTCATGGGGCGTCCTAAGAAAATGCGTACTCCCGAGGAGGAAGCCGCGCATCTCGAAGCTAGACGTGTCAGTCGACGGGGAGTACGAGCGGCGACGGGCCCGTGCTTCACTGTGCCAAGCTTTGCGCGACTTAGTGCAAACTTCCCGCATTTTTTTGTCCACAAGAAAATCGTGTCTGCTGCGCCCAGCTACAGCAGCGCCAACGATTACTGTTAGGCCTCACGGGAACCTCACCGTAGCCGCACATGGCCTCCACCCCGACAGTTCCGATTGATAAGCAGTCAAAGTAATTATTTTTAGGCAGGATCGGATATATTTGTCATTAATGAAGGTAAGGGGTGCAGACACGGGCGCAAGAGAAGAGAACGAGAGAACACAAACGCTGGAGATATTTACCAGCCTCCTAGAGGGCAGAGTGGAAGCTCGGTACAACAAATACGGATATCACGATATAGTGGACAGAACAAAGTAGATTAACTTGCATAACTTTTCACGCTTATGCCAACGTGTAAATATCACATGCTTAATGTCACATGTAACGAAGATGCTGTCATGTACCAGAGGATACTACCCTGCACCAGAAAGAGGAGAGAATAAAGAGAAAGAAAGTATAGTGGATTTGCCTATACGTTCTATAGAAGTCTTCCCACTGTTCAGGGATAATTTCACAAAGGAAAGGTATCGTAAATCAGGAAAATTTCAACCTACAACAACATATATCATTGTTACTTTTTAAGCGGTGCCTTCGTCACTCCCCTGTTACTAACTCAGATCAGTACTACAATGTGCAACCTCAGCTACGTTTCCAGTGACTATCAAATTAATTATTCATTACCGTGAAAGTGCGAGTGTAAAACAAAGTGATTAGATATGTGAAGTCTACACCAGAATCCTGCCCTGTGTCTCACAGCTGCTTGGTCTCCCCATAATAAAAGATAGGACGTTCGCTTGGAGCATTTAGTTTGTCTTAATAGCACACCTAATTGGAGAGATGCAGACATATAGGGTCTACCAACTGGTCACTACACTATATACTGTTCTCAGATGAAGTCTGCATGCGGTCTTCTGGCTCATGTGTACGTCAGGTAAAGAAGACTTTGCAGGAAGGCCTAGATGCTATGGACAATATCATAAAAGACAGGTATACGGGACGTTTTTACGGTAGAACAGCTGTTCTGCATTTCACTAGGCGGATACTGAAGAATTTCCCATTTGTTTTCGAAGAAAACAAACCGATGTTGATGAAACAGCAAACATTTCAGGTGGTCACTCTTGATCGGCAATTGTTATGAGCTTCACGCATCAGTACACTAAAAGCTAGTCAATTCTGTTACGAACGCGCTTCGCAGGCTTGCCCTAACAACATGAGGCAGATCAGCCGCATCACAATCGCAGTTTAACAACGCATTGATAAAGCAAAAACTGGCAGTCCCTTTAGCTAACGCTAAGGAGAGCACAAGCGAAAGCGTATGCTCGTACGAGACACTCATTAAATTACCTTGACGCGATCAGTCGATTGAATCGATTGACGTGCTCAGTCGATTGAAAGGCGTCCTGACCTAGCATTTGCCTTGCCCAACGTTGCCCGTCTTTATTGCCCGGCAGCCGACGCTGTGGTTTCTGCTCTGAAGGGCACATTACACAACATTACATGGACATGACATTTTGTAGAAGTTTCCGTTAGAGCGACTTTCATGAGCTGGCTAGGCGCACGCAGCAGTACGCGGTAACGAAACTACCACTGAGACGCGACCGCGGGAGCTTAGCGCAGCCATGCGAAAACGGAACTATTGCCCAACCTGCGCCGTCCTCCACTGTAACGTCAAGCTCTTTTTTCCATGAATCAAACATAAACGCACAAGCAGCATTTTATTACGTCTTGCGATGCTCGAGATGTTCGTTTTTTTTTCTATTATAAGTAGCTTGAATACTAGTGATAGTCTGTACTCGGGACTCTTGACGTCATCGGGCTCGTTCCAAAACTTCCCACGGGTGGCACATATGCTGTCCTACATTTATCTTAATTTCTCGATTACTAGAGCACTGCTATTGATAATATTGACGTTTTAGACGTTCTCAAACATTGACCTTTCACTCGGACAGAAATTTTTATTTGCCTTTAGTGTCCCTTTAAAGAGATCGTTTCGCTGAAATTACGGTGTCGCGGCGGCGTCGTTGGTTATGAGCGAAAAATCGGCGTTGTCCGTGAGCGAAAATTCGACATAGATGCAAAAAAACGCCAGGCCTTCGCGGAAAGCGCAGCACAGTCACAGCGAAAGCTGGAAGAGCGGCATTTCTAGAGCCGGTTGTGAAACTCTCTTGGGGCTACTAATACAAGCGCACTATCAAGGCACCCACTACGTATAAATAATAATTTTTGTGAAGTTTGCCATTCAGCGGAGAAGGCAGGTACCAGCTACACATCTGCTCCCACGCAGAGGGCCCAGGTTCGAACCCCGTTCCGTCCTAGTTCCGTTCTTATTTCGCTCGATAGCGGTTACGGACACCGGCGGCGGACAACTGCTGCGCAGAAACGGCCGTTGTTGTGATCTCATCACAGCTTTCGCTGTGATAAAGAATAATCGGTGCGAGTGAGAATCGAACCCAGGCCTTCTGCGTGGCAAGCCGGCGTTCTACCGCGCAGCCACGCCAGTGCTTGAAATCGCTTCGTAAAAAAAACGTTATAAGAATGTCGTGTAGTGGGAGGACTCTCCATAGCGCCTGTAATATTGCGTGGAAGAATGGTTGCATCGTACCAGGCTTCAAAACATACGTGAATATTTCAACGAGCGGGTGGTTTAAAGCTGCCAACCATTACAAAGTGTGCAGCTGCGCAGGTGCACGTTACACCTTACGGATCCGTAGTGGATACGTAGTGGCACCTTACGAATGCGCCAATTTGCAAAAAAGAGAATTATGGCGCAGTGAGCGTTTGGCAACTGTACTTGCAGTAGGCATTCTATGATAGTTTGAAAGAGCCACTGCTACGCGCACGAACGTTCCTTTCCTTGCGGCATGGTTGATGGCGATGTGCACGGGACCCGATGACGCTATCGCATTCTACTCTTGAAGGCGAAGCTCAAGCGTCCTCCAAGTTTTTAGATGTCTTCTGATGACGTCGACACTCATGATGACGTCATTATGAGGCCATCATCACACGTCGTCATATGACGCCATCACTTGGTCACATTACTTTCGGTACCACTGGTGTTCCCGCCGGACGGACGGCGGATCTTTTTTACTCGTGAAACATCTTAGGCTTTCGCCCCAAAAAAGGATGTTTATTTTGGTGCTCGGTCTTCATGGTCAACGACGAAAATCAGACGACAGAATCCAACGTTTTGCTGCCAAGATGACAAAGAGTGCTTCATGGTGTTCCTCAAGCAGTCTTGAGTCACTTCTTTATCGCTGAGTCCCGTCATCCGCATTTTCCAGTTACAGAAACAGTCGAAACTTGTAAACGCTCGTACCGAATCTTAATACAATAAAAAGACACAATTTCACCGCAAGGGCGAAGCAATGAATGCGATAGCAAGAAATTGGAATGTCGCACGAAGAACGAGAAGAAGCTCGATACTTGCAGCGCCTGTCACAGTAGTTACGTCGTTGTGCTTGAGCAACGCGCTGCAAGTGTCGACAATGGAGAATCAGATGCTCTTTGATATTTCTTTTTCTTTTAAACTGCGGCGCGTGGAGTGACCCCCTGCGTTTCTTGCCACACGGGGGCGTCTGATGCAAGGTGTGCCCGGTGTTCTTTGTTTATTGCTTCTTCGACATCACGAGTGTGTACAGAAAAGGGCCACTTTGTCGTGCGCGTCTCAAGGGCAGTTTTCAAATTGAAAGACAATTAGGAGCGTTGCGTGATAGAAAACACGCTCAAGCTCCTCCGAGATTTGCTTACCACCAGCGATAGGTGGTGTATATAAATAGCTCGCCGTTATCTCACCGGCGCATGCATGGGGCATGGTTGAGTTGTCTAGTGCAGCGAGTTGGGGAGCGAGGGGTCCATGGTTCGAATCCCCGGTTGGGCGCTTCGGAATTTTTTCTTCTGCTTTATTTTGCCTTGTGCCTTTTTTATATATATATATACATACATACATATACATATCCGGGGCATGACGTTGATGGCGACGGCGACGGCAAAAATCAGCCGAGAGTGTCCATATAACTGCTATCCCAATAAAAACTGTTGGGGTTTTACAACCCAAAACAACGATGTGATTATGAGGAACGCCGTAGTAGAGGGGTGCAGAAACTTTGACCACCTTGGGTTATTTTAGGCACACCTATATCGAAGCACGGGCCTGTAGCATTTCGCCTACATCGAAATGCGGCCGCCGCGGCCGGTATTCTATCCCGCTACCTTCAGGTCAGCAGTAGAGCACCATAACCACTACACCACCGCGGCGGCCGCGCGTACCGAAGCTGAACGCAATACGTAGAACGAAGGAAGTACTTTTTAACAAACAAAATCAAAATTCAGAAGGCTCTTCATGATAAATATAACGCTATTAACGAGATTTGAAATATTGTGCATGGAATCACTTTATCTGTACCTTAAATACTGACAACTCACTATATAGAATTGTCTGTCAACGGAACCATACGCGAGAGAGATATGCTTATGACAGCTGAGCAGCGAATCGCACTGTACTAGATTTACTCCATAAATTCACGACATATTCATGTTTATACAGACGGTTCATCTCAAAATAATTTGACGGCATCCGTACTTATGGTAACACATCTGAAAGGTAGAACAAACGTTTAAATTACCCAGAGTGACATCTTCTACCCCGACCAAATTAAAGGAAATGTGTTAGAAACATGCGAAAATTATTTGTTATCCTATCTACTCTGCGCTTGATAGTGTCGTTCGAGGTTGCACAGCAATGGGTCATTGAAGCCATTGCAGCGCGCAGAAGCATGGAAAAATAGAGGACGGGACACTATGGACGTCGTTCGTGTGATCCACAAGCCGCCGTCACGTCAGTAAGGAGACCAGAGAGGAATGCTTTGAATGCACACATAATATACGAAGCCTGTCAAGGAACACACAAAATAAAGCACAATAAATCATGTTCTAGAGCATCAGATGGACACCGCGACATGGCAATATTACTGGAAATGCTGCAGCGCACTCTGCTTCAAAGAACGGGCGCGCTAAAATGATTACGTTTTAAATCGCCCTATTATACGTTGCGACCTCAGTCAGTTGTTCACGCAGATATCCTGTACACTAAACACGGACGTCCGGTTTGATCACAAATCAAAGTGCTCAGGCCTATATGTTTACAGACCAAATCACAAAACTATCCGATCCGGCGAAGCTAACCGACAGTAGAAGTTTTGTGAGCTTATTGTAGCATCTGCGCCTTGACGCAGCATAGAAGCTTCCCTTTTTGCACTGAATACAATGTGTTGCTAGCCGAGAGTGTCCTTGTAGTCACGCTGGGGAAGATGTAAGACACTTCCTCCTTGAATTCTGTAGTTTGACACAGCAAGACAGAGCTTAATATCTGATTTAAGGCTCTTGGACTTTCGACAGTTCACTCTGAGGAAAAAAAAAAAAAAAAACGCTTGGCTCATGGCTAACAGTGCAGCCAAAGAAAAACAAAAAGCATTGGTTGCTTTTAAAATCTCTGTGGGAAATACAAAAATATTAGACACATACTAAACACGCGTGCTTGAGGCAATTATTTGACTTAGTAGCATATAGATTGCGCATGTGTGTCACTTCATGTGTAGCTCACGTCTGATTTTATTATCTCTTATCCATTTACTTTGTTTGTGGATATGTGTAGATGCGTCAGCCACATATTTTGAACAGAACTTTTTGTTGTACTAGCACTTGTTTACGGAACAGTTTGTGGCTTCTAGTGTCGCTTTATACTCTTCGGTACCTAATTCCTTTCACTTGTGTGCGATGCTTTACTGCTTCACGTGTTTTTCAATCTTTCCCAGGGTTTGTTTTTCGTCTTTTTCTTGTAATACTAAGAGGCGTACTCGGCGCCGATAAAGGCGGCAACCTCCATTATAAAACATATCAATTAAATCAATATGGCCATCTCACAATGCGCTTTAGTGCCGTTTTGTGAAGAGGAAAATCGCAGCTCAGAAACCCGCCACAATAATCCTTATTGAAATGGCATATCAACAAGCGCCAGTGCTCACCGCTATTCACTGTCACACTACACGAATCCGTCAAAACAGCAATAAAGCCCTGCGTGCGTGACCTTTGAAAGCAGCTCGAAAACTTGCATATCATTATAGATCACGTCATCATTCTCCCGGCCAAATCCAGCACAGCATCAGTGGAGAAATCTCTGCAGCTCTCGAAAAGCAAGGAGAAATGGCTTGCTGCGAAAAAAAAATTAATAAAAGAAAAGGCCATCTGCGTAAGCTCCAACATTGCGGGCGGCTTTCAACAGGTCACGCATTTCAGAGCTTAGTCATATGCAAACGCTTAAGCTTGAAATGTAAACGCTGCGCTATTATTCCGTCATCAGGTGGCAATATGGTTTTCACGTCGAATACTCAGTGACGATCATAAACAGGACGCGGGAAGCTTGGCACATTGGACTGAAATCAATGTATCGGCGCAAGCTACAGCTAATGTTCGTTTTTCAAACGCCATTGCGTGCCGAATAGCGCTATACTAAATTCAGATTTCTAAGAAGCCAACGAAGAACAAGAGAATTGCGAACTTCGTTCACTGACTCGAAACAAGTGCCAAATCTTGATCGACGATCGATGGAGTAGGGACAGATTTTATTGTCGACGGGAACCGCTGCATAAGGACAGCGTGATTGATTTCTCGCCTCCTACGAGCATTGATGACGGTAAACGGGTAGGAGAACTTACTTTAGCACCGACGTTCGCAAATACCATCAGGGTCAGAAGCACCCATGGGTATTTCACAGAACTGCCATGGCGACATCGTGTCGTGCGCATTTGTGAGCTGTGCGTTTGTAGGCACGCAGGATGAGCTGACGAAGGGTTTATTACAGATCATCTGATTTCGCAGAACCGATTTGCAGATCTTCTATCGACCACGTAGCCTGCTCTCCAGGTGGTTATTAGTACCCTCATGATTTCAAAATCCTGAAAGAGCATGGCTCTACAAGAAAAAAAAAGTGGGATGGTTTATTATATCGGCGTGCAAGGCTGTTTGCATGACAACGCCTGCGTTACTCTGGGGTCTACAAACATTTTGAGCCAGGGAAATCTGGCTTTTGCAGGCAGAATGATAATAATATCTGGAGTTATGATAATAATATCTGGAGTTTTGCGTGCCAAAATCACCATATGAGGCACGCGGTAGTGGAGGGTTTCGGAAATTTCGACCATCTGGTGTTCTTTAACGCGCACTACATCGCGCAGTATACACGGGCCTCTACCATTTCACCTTCACCGAAATGCTCCCGCCGCGGCCGGGATAGAACCCGCGACCTTCGGGTCAGCAGCCGAGCACCGTAACCACTGATCCACTGCGACGGACTTGCAGGCAGAACCAACCATCGGATTTATGGGGCATGGCGTAATGGGGCACTTTATTCTTCAACGCGCGCCTAAATCAAAGTGCACAATTGCTTTTGCATTTCTCCCCTATCGAGCACGTTCCGGCGCAGCCAGGATCGAGCCCACGACCTCGAGCTAGAAGGGCGAGGCCACAGCTATAGGTCTACCACATGGTATGCGTTTTGCCTGAAAAGAACAAAATAAATAAAAAAAGAATGTCACATAAAAGGAATAAGAAATCGTTATCATTCAAGGGACAAAATTTAGAGGCCTGTGGAATATTATCGCAACTAATAATTATTCGCTCATCACACATTTGTAAGCTCTACTTGTGGCGATCAATCGTTGGCCAATAAAGAAGACAAGCAGCATAGCAAGTGACGTCTTTAATCATGTCTTTTGCACACTCCGCGCACGTGTCATGGGCCTCGTGACACCATCTACGACGACATGCATGGATGGCTCTGTTCGTTTTCTTCTTTTTGCTTATAGCCGATAACCACTATAAGAGATCGGCTGAGGGTTTCCGTGCTCCGATCAGGCTGTTTTCTTTCGCGAAGAACATTAGGACGTTGTTCGTTTCTTCGCCACGCTTTCGTTCGCGCATGGTAAGTGAAACAGATGCAATAGTTTAGGAAACCCCGTAATAGTGCGATGACCCCAACAGCACTTCGCTATGTCGGGGCCGGTCAGCTGGCGATTGTTTGACATTGCACCTCTTGATATGAGGGGTCAGGAAAAATTTTGGCGCTGTTCCCTGAACCGCAATGGTTTTATGATAACGGAGATCACAAAAACGTGCGGCATAGTGAACGAATACACACGACAATGAAGACAGCCGAATGAACGACAGCTATCACATTGGATTCTCAAGGTCACGTGGGGTCCCTAAATGTATTACGATTTCGGGAGCATTCACCTAGTCGCCTGGGCAACAAAGTAAAGCGCGAAAATCACGGAAAAATACGTAAGACCGTCATATATCACGAACAGTTCCCAATTTCCGCACAATCATTTTACCAGAAGAGGCTATAACAGGACACTAAGAAGCAATCACAATTCTGTAAGCAAACGAATACATACACTAAAGGGCACCGACCACATATGCACAAGTTGACCAAAAAAATATTCATTGGGCAAGTGGTTTACTTAGTTCCAATGCTCTGGCACCGACAGCAACAGCATCCAGGGTTTTATGGCAAAGCATATAGCTTGTAAGAATGAAACTCCGGTGTTTAAACGGGTAAGAACAGTTGACGTAGAGTTATTGTCTGATGCTGACGTGGACGTGCAAGTTGTCGAAGCGCTGCTCTTGAAATACCCTCTAGCTCTCTCATAAGTTTTTTTTTTATGCGTTTCCCTCATGACTTCTCTATGCCTCTATGTTTTTCTTCTTGAGCTGTTGTCGCAAATAAAGATGTAACGACCTGTTGATCATTGTACCGGATGATTAAGGACGAAATTGAGCGAAAGAAGACACCAATATGATTTCTAACAATGATGAGTTAAGGCGGCTGCATGCATCTCGATGCTTGGCCTCCCGGGATGCCTTATTGACTACATAACGTGTTCCAATAAGCAGAAGCGAGCGCCATTTTCTCGGTACCATGCGAAGAAAAAGAAAAAGCAGGTCTCTTACGTGGACAAAAAATTCACAGGGTCCCTTATGCATTCCCCTAAGACGACTGGAAGGCAAAATCCATGTTTTTTTTTTAATTCTCAGTCGATGTATTGATCACCCACCCCCGCCCCTCACCCCGCTCCCATAGCTTTCTGCACCTAACGTGGTTTTCCATGGCCTCCAGGATTGGAGACATGGCAAGCTTTCTGCACTTCACCTGGTTTCGCACTGCCTCCGTTATCGGCCCACCTTTCAAGCGACGATGTCATGTGATGACGTCATCACGTGGCGTCACGTTATCCGACGTCATAATGACGTCGTGATGTAGCCACCATGGTAGCCACAACTTCTGTCCACCTGTGACGTCGTGATGATGTCATCATATGACGTCATAACGAGGTGATTTTTTTGCATCACTCATGTTGACGCCGCCGATGCTGACGGTCACATTTCGAGTTTGTTTAAGGCTCTCGCCTTAAAAAAAAAAAAAAAAATATGTGCGCTGTAGCGTCATGCCGCGGGAGATAACGATGCGCTTGCGCTCGTCATAATCTCGAAGTCGGCGCGCGCTGTCAGACGAGTAAATAAGTCTGTTTTCCACATGCCCACTCGAATGATCTGTTTCAGCCGGCCGATTTAGCGCACGTAGGAATTACTACACGATTAACATTGTCCCGCTGAAGTTGTTTCCCGCCCTTCGCACGACAGGTCGGCGACGCATCGCTCTTTTCTCGTCCTGCCGAACGATTTCAAGCCGGGTCCGACGGCGGACAAGCGCCGCAAAAGCAAATTATGCAAAAGCAAATTATTCGGCGCTTTTCGCGCCTGCACCCAACGCCTAAGGAGGGGCAAAATAATTGTGACGTCGTCGATGGCAGACGTGACAATGATAGGGAAGCATACACGCCCTTCCCAACTGCGAACACGGTCGCTGTTGAAACCGCATGAATAGACATGCGGAAGATGTAAACAGCAGATGGCGGTGACGTGCGCTCGCTCGCTGATTGAAGAGTGACGCGTGGCCGCGAGTTATGTATGCGCACTCAGACTTCTTTTCGCGCTTCTGCGTTTCTCTTGCGCCAGCTCGCGTCACGGTGACCAAGAATAAAGCTGGCGATGGTTCGACATAGAGCGCGTCTACCTGCATGTAGTATCAGGGGGGACTTTGGAGCAATTCCCTGAAACGAAATGGTTTTATGATCACGGAGGTCACACAAACATGCGGCATAGAGAACGAAGACACCCAGAGATCATATATAAGGGGCAGTGCTTGTTTCTCAAGGCACAACCACTACTACATTGTGAATCTTAAGCTCTAGCAACAAGGTGGAAAGTTGGGCTAGCGGGTGCATCGCTGAAACCGACTAAGGAGTTTAAACGCAACGTACGCAGAAATATAATACTCGTGACGCTGCTGGACGAAACAACAACTCAGTGTGAATTCCAACATGATTTGAAGCTTTACGCTGCCCAAAAACTCGAAATTTTCTTTAAGACTTCCGCTCTCAAAAAAAAAAAAAAGAAAACGTTTTCTAATCCGGGACGCATATTTTTTGAGATAACGCGTAATGCTAGATTTTGTACCGGAACGCTTTCACGGATGTGCCATTTCCCATTATTAACGCAATAGCGTTAAAGAGTTCGTTCTGCAGAAATTCCGTTGTCGGCGCCGTTGGTGGTGAGCGAAAAATCTTCTCGTCCGTGACCGAAAAATCCAGAAAGATGCAAATAAAATAAATAATAAGAAAGGCTTAGATTCGTGTGAGAATCGAACCCAGGCCGTCTGCGTGGCAAGCAGGTGTTCTACCACAGAGCCACTCCATTTTTTTTTTCTTTATTGCCTGGTAAAGAGCCACTGCATTGCTTGCAACTGCACTGAAATTAACTTTAATGCTTCACAAACATAACGCGTCCTGTGTACAGGCGTCACAGTGCGAGATGTAATGTCGCAGTAAAACGAGGCCCGAGCGTATATTGCCATCGGGCGTCACACCATGTGAACTACATGACGAGTTGGTGGTTTGAAGCCGGCCACCCATTACAAAATGCACACACATTACTGCGCGTATTCCCTTACGAACACGTAGTGGGTGCATGGCAACTTCGACAAGGTATCACGCGCGTAATTGCTGCTTGTTTAAAGCATGCCACCAATTACAAAGGGCATACACATTAGTGCGCTCATTCTCTTACACACACGCTGTGGGTACATTGTAGTGATGAAAGTGCTGTTGAAGAGGGCGGAAACCTTAACCTTTACCATAGGTATGTTGTGTGTGGGTGACTGGGCGACTGAATATGATGACAAGCGAAACAGAGTGCGATGAGGATGGGGCCGGATATCGCTATCGCGTTCAACTCTTAAAGGCAAAGCTTAAGCGTCACAATTTTTTTCTCTCTTTCTTTATTTCTATCTTTCTCTCTCTCTTAGTGAACCAGTGGGGAGTAGCGGGATTTCCTCCTCTTCACCATCACATCTCTCCTCCTCACGCTCACTCCCTTTCCCACCCCTTTGCTACACTATACTATACAAGGCTATGCTATGCTACGCTCTGCTAGCGTGCCTGGATAGCCGATTGGTTAGGACGCTCGCCTTCGGACATACCCGTTCATGATGATGATAGCTTTCTGCCATCGACTCGCAAGGAACGATTTGCCAAACAGCTCCGCTTTTAAAAAACAAGGAGATAGGAGAAGAAGCGTTTCGCAACCACCTCTCTCGCACTTGTAGCTCGCTGCCAGGCCAGAAGAGTGCGCATGCCTTTGGGAGCATGATCGCTGCCGCCAAGACAGCGTTTAGTCGACAGCATGTGAGGCCCATCGATTATTTTCCCCACATTGTTCGTCTGATTGTCGAGTTCATGCGCACGGAAGGTTGTTTCTTACATCGGCTGTCATCTCCCCTGTGTTATTGGCCTTTTTTTTTGTCACACTTTGACACTTTACGCGAACATCGAAAATAGACGTGGATAGTTGTCGACCCTGCATGTGTCGAAGCTCAGCGAGGTGGCATAGTGGTCCATTGCGCTGGTGTATTCACAGTGCATAAATTCTTTTTTGATTAATTAATCTTATTAATCTTAATTTTTCAAGAACTCGAGACCTGGTGGTGAGAGTGAGGAGACAATTACGATGACAACGTCCTACGTTCGAAACACTCTCGAAAGCGCCGCGGTGGGCAAGTGGTAGAGAGCGACCGCATCAGATGCGGGAGGTACTGGGTTCGATTCCCAGCGCCGCCAAGCACCCGCCTTAAACTTTGCCTTACCGGAACCTTGCAGCACATTGTGGTTTTCCTGCCGCAAGCGGCCGCCGCACTTTTTGACGGCTTCTGTTCCGCACAAGTTAGCAGACGACCCTATGCTGACAAGTAGAGTAGAGTAGAGTAGACCCTAGAAGCTGTGGCTCATACCCACACTGGGGGATTGGCCAAGAACCGGTTAGTTTTTAAAGGAAAAATTTAAATTGAAGTTCAAACTTTATTTAATTAATACGGAAGAAGTACAAATTAATTAGGACTAAGATTCTAATAATAATAATATAGAATAGAATTGAAGCAATAAAACCGAGAATTTGAAAAAAAAAGAAAATAGAAATAAAAATTTGGAAAAGTAGATTTTATAACCTATGCTGACAAACGAGAGGTCAGAACGGGACAGAAATGATGATTACAGGGAAATTCCGTGTTTTATACAAGTATGAATGGTTTCGCCTTGATGCAAAAATGTAAAGTGCAACGCATTGCAAGCTGCGCTTTTGTGTAGACTAGAGTCACTGTATATGCTACCTTTAGGTAGCATATACAGTAACTCTAGTGTAGACCATTCGATAGCGCCACCTGTGTCGGTCACACACAAATTGAAATTGTGATGCACAAATTGATGTCTTTTTCGCAGCTCTAACAAATATTAAACACACTGCAATTTGCAAATTTATCACAACGAGTATATCGCAAGCCTTCGCAGTGTTTTATCTATTTCCCGCCAAACAAAACGCTGCGCGTTTTGTTTGGCTGGAAATAGATACCTCTCTTGCGGCAGCAGAAATTGTTGGTGTACGACGATGAACAAAAAATTAATATCAAACGCTTCGCTCTCAGCGTTTTCACTGGTGCCACAGCAGTCGTCAAATCAAGACCCATAACAAACGAACGGCCGATAAAAACGACATGCGTAATTTGGGGCGCAGGGCCCTTTTAAAATCCGGCAAGGCATTGAGACTGACGCTTTCAGAGAGCAACGGACGGTGTACTGAGACAATGAACAATACGCTTGTTTATCATTTCAGTCTCTACGATTTCGCAAGTCTGCTGCGTCTCACCCTTTGCTAACAAGTGGATGTGCCAGACCAGAAGGTATACACGTGTGCACTTGGAGATGTGGCAGCAATGTGATTCATATAGTGTTATTTTCTCTTTGTACTTCATAATGAGAGTTTATTACGCAACAAATATGATTAGGCCAGTGCTCTTTCTTTCTTTTGCTACGCCTCCGTCTTATTTTGCTAAAATCGTTCGTGTACCGTAAATACGACTGCGCTGCATGCCGTGCCTCGCACGAAGCGATCAACACAACCATGCAACACTTGTGGTTAGGAAAGAGCCCGTCTACTCTTGCTGAAGGTAAACATGCATGCACAGCAGGCTCTTGCGAGTCCTGTTCCATCGCTCTTTTGCGGTTTTTCTTATTGGATAGTCATCTCGTCGTGAAAATTGACGGGCACGAAAGAAAAATTCTGGAGATTTAGGTTGAACTTGCGAGTTCCGACATCACTTGTTGCAAAGCGACCTTGATTTAAAAACTATAAAAATGCTCGCGTCAAAACATATAGCGACACGTTATACTGCGTTAATTGATAAAATTAGCGTAGCTTCCACTGGGGGCGCTATAGGCTAAAGAGAGAGCGGAGCTGATGGGATGCTTCGCACTAAGGGTGCCAAGCCTGAAGGAAGTGCGGAGCTGGGCAGCCTTCTTTGTTTCACTTTAGTTTTCTTATTCTTTATTCCTCTCTTCTTTTCTCTCTTCTGTTTTTTTCTGTCTTTTTTGCGTGTTTATTTTTATTTCTCTCTCTCTCTCTTTATTTCTCTTTCTGTCCTTTGTCTCACTCTCTCTCTATTCCTCGCTCGCTTCCACTTTCTTTCCATCTTTTTTTCTCTCCCTCTATTTCTTTCTCTTCCTGCATTTCCTTCTTATTCTTTATATGCTATGCTTTACTCTCTCCCCTCCTCCTCCTCACCCTCACTTCCATTTTATACCCCCTTGCTATACGATACTATACAAGGCTATGATATGTTCTGTCAGCGTGTCTGGAACAGAGTTGCACGTAACGCGGTACGAGTAATCGATTACTTGTAATCAATTAGACTTTCTTGTGATTTTGTAATATGATCGATTACACTTTCGAAACTGTAACGTTCTGGGTAATTCAATTACATTTTCCTGTAATTTCATTACAGGCAATAAATTACTGTTTTTCTTTTTTTTTTGAAAATCAAGTTATAACCAGTCTTCTACGGCAGTTCTCGTCCCGAAAAATATGCGACCGCTCTGTTGGGACCCCCGGTACCAGGCTCGTAGCCAGGAATTTTATTTATTTATTTTTTTGGGAGGGGGGGGTCCACTTGCTGAAAACCTTGTCTATTTGAGAAAAACACCTATTTTCATTATGTATTTTAACGCGATAGCGTTAAAGAGCTCGTTCCGCAGAAATTCCGGTGTCGGCGTCGGCATCGTTGGTTGTGAGCGAAAAATCATCTTGTATAAAATAAAATAATAAAAAAAACCTTTCGAGTGAGAATCGAACCCAGGGCGTCTGCGTGGCAAGTAAGTGTTCTACCACAGAGCCACTCCATTGCTTGGAAATGCACTGAAATTAACTTTAATGCTTCACAAACATACGCGTCTACGCGGCTACAAGGCGCATCCTTTAGTGTGCTTGCATCTTCGCGTGATCTACAGCTAATGAAAAACGCGCCGTTTGGGCTACATCGTCATATTATCGTGTACTTGGTGACTAACACATACGAGTAGCCTCTCACTATGTAGATAAGTATTATGGCTGTTAGTGAGTCCTCGTGTTTGTCATCTCCTGTTCAAAAACACTCCTTCTTCCATAAACATTTTCATACTTGTGCAATGTCAGGCACGCGTTTCTCGCGCCTACATGGATGACGCGTATCGAATGCGATTGTTGTTTCCCAACGTTCGCATTCGATAAGCGTCACAAGCGTAGCAGCTGGGAATTTCGGTATTAGCCCCGAGAAGTTGGGGTGGCGCCGCCTGGCGGGAGGCCTGGATGACGTCACGGCACGGACTCTTCGACGCCCGCCCTGGTACGCCTACATAACGCGCGCTTGCTTCGTATGATGTTTGCGTTCGCTTTTTACTTGTGCCAAGCTTCAGATGAATTACGGAAACGGCATCGGTAGAGTTCCTAGTAAAGCCATAAAACACTATACTTTTTTTTTTTCTGCACAATCGCCAACGGTGCCCGCGCTCCGTCGTATACACACATTGAAAAGGGAGATCAAGTTTGTTGTGTCGCGCTGCTAACTCCGAGGATGGGTTCGATTCGGGGCCCCTGCAGCCGCATTCCGACGGGGGTGAGAAGAAAGAACATGATAGCGCTTGGATACAGGAGTACGGTCAAGAATCCCAAGCGGTCAAGATTATTCTACAGCGTGTTTCATAACCATGTTGTGGTTTTGTGTTATTCGCATCGGATCCGCGACAGTGTTTTTGCCGGTGATACTAAGCCCCGCGCACAGTTACAAAAACGCATGCAGTATCGAGTCTCGCAAAATACCTCGAAAGCGCTCGCCCGAGAATACCGCCGCAGCTGATGTGCTGGTTTTTTCTTGTGTACTTGCTCACTCCTCATGTTGTTTAGTTTCACGCTCTTCTCGAAATATCTTCGGTGCTTCACTTCGCTACAAAAACAAATTGAGGTTAATGGTGGAAACTTCTTATTGCTGTCAGATTGTGTCTTCATGCAGCATCGTAGCAATGGTGCCGTCACGCTCGTAAGTACCAGTTAAGATAGCCACCTCGTAAATTAATTTTCCTTTTGGTTGATTGCACTGAGAAGCATCAAGTGCGAGAGCAGTCGTTCACTCATCGAGGCGAAAGACGCTTAATTATTACGTGGGTCACGTCGTTGAGTGCGCCATCGAAATAGTTCACATCGACTTTCTGGCGTTCGTTTTGGAAACGACTGCTATCATCAGTGATCCCACGAGAAGTGAACATCACCGCTTGTGACATGGCGGTTGATCGGACCAGCGGTTCACGCAAATCAGGGTATACGACTACATAATCCCTGACGAATGTTGAGAAGAAATCTGTACACAAGATCCGAGTAAATAGCGACACCTCAGCATTTCGGAAGCCGTTGTGTGTGTGGTAGTATTATTGTGCTTCATTTTCCGAATGTGTTAAGCAGGCCCGTAGCCAGGATTTTTTTTCGGGAGCGGGGGGGGGGGGGGGGGCACTTGCTGAAAACCTTGACTTTTTGAGAAAAACACCTGTTTTTATTATTTATTTTTGGTAAAAACACATACTTCACCAAAATTTCGAAGGGGAGGGGGGCCCCTGGCTACGGGCCTGATGTTAAGAGATTCTTTATGATAGAAAGATTAACGTCTCCTGTAACAAAAAGCGCAATTCTGTCAAATCACCTATAGATTATTTTAAGAGACATACATAACTTGCACGATAAACCGCAATGTAGTTAGTGAATTGAAAACATCCTAATTTCATTTGTAATTCTTCGGCACACATCGGACTAGGGGAGGGGGCCGCCCTCCCCCTAGTCCAGGGGCGTAGCCAGGGGGGGGGGGGCACACCGGGCCTGTGCCCCCCCCCCCTCCGAAATTTTTTTTTGCCATGGCATACAGAGCTCAAAATGACACTCGATTACATCTGCCTGCCCGACCCCCACTTCAGATCAAGGAGGGGCCCCCCCACCCCGAAAAAAATTTGTGGCTACGCCCCTGCATTAGTCACCTAAGCGAGGGGGGCGCAAAGTCCGCCCCGTAGGAGTGCTTTTGGCTGGGCAAGTTGGTGCGACATTTGCGAAGTTAACCAGCGCTAAAGACGACACGAAAGGCACATGTACAAAGCACTGGTCCTGTTTGTACACGTGTCTTTGGTCTCGTCTTACGTGCTGGTAAATCTGCCCCGTACTTTGATTTAGTAGAAGGGGGGGGGGGGTGCACCCACATGTTTTTACCGCAGAGTAGGCAGTACGCGGTGGAAACAATAAATGTCTTGCTGTAATGCATCACCATTCTCACAGTGAATCTTCCGTTCGAACGGGAGTTCGCCCATCCTAAGCTATATTATCCGAACTTTCTACAGCTTAGTTAACTTTCGCTAGTAATGAAAGCTTCAGCACCGACTCTACATCAGCCATGAAGGAGCTCCGCAAGGTATATAACGCGCGCACTTTCGCAGGCGACATACAGCGCATAACTGCACAGATGCCTGGCCAGATAAGGATACAGTGGATGATACCACGGGACACAATTTCTGCTCACATACAAGCTGACACCGCCACCCACAGTGAGCTCCCACGTATTCTAGCAGCGCCATTCCCGAGTGATTCCCGGGGTGATTTCCTCCACCGCAAGGAGATTCTCCGCCGCAACACACGAGATTTTATTCCACCGTGTGGTTCAAACCTCCCAGGCGAGCTTACCCGCCAGGAGGAGGTGGTGCTGCGGAGACTTCGTGTGGGGGCGGCGCTTACTCCATCGGTCACATATGCCTGGCCACAACATCTGCATGGCCCATTTGGGGATACTTGCCCATTCTGTGCCACTGAAGCGTCCGCGGCTACAATCAAGCACCTGTTGTGGACATGCCCTGGCCTGAACTAGATACGGCGGCGCTACCTGAGAACAGTGGGCCTTCATCCGACGAGACCACCGGTTTATGATTTGTGGCTCTATGGGCCCCACCATAGAGCACTGTTGATGTATATAGCGGGAACTGGCCTCTATCTGTATATTTAACTATGTATGCCGTTGGGTAAACTATCGAAACAAAAAAAAGACAGCCTTCTTCCTTGCGAGATTCGCATCGCAAAAAGGAGGAGTAAGCACCACCGTATCGCGAAAGAGCGGGTACATGGCGGGCGCAGAAAAAGCTCGGCGGCGGGGCAGGCGAGTCCTTGCCGTGAAGTCACATCGTCGTGACCGAATAATAATGCTGAAAGATGATCTTGAAATCTCTGAGCAGGTGCTATGCACTTCATCACGACGTCGTGAAGCACAGCGAAATTTGTTTACGTGACGTAGCAATAAGGTTTGATATGGAAACGTTGCTTATAAATAAGTGCAGCGTGCGTTACATCTGACTGCGCTCGCGTCTAACGACGCCAGTGATTGAAGGGACAGATAGCGGAAGGTACCATGACGTAATAACGTATCCACCTCCATCGGTACCTATATACGTAAAGCATTCAGCATAAAAAAAACCAGTAGTTAATTATACAGGGTGCTTCAACGCTCGCCGGTGTTTCTTTCCAGGCCTTAGAACGTTCGGGCTTACATTTAATACAAAGTTTAATACAAAGTATCGCAGCTGAATGCGTTACAGTGCTACAGTCGACTCAGTCAACACCTCCGGACACACCCAATGGAGCCCGTAGGCCATAATATGTAAACCCATATAAAACATCAAAAGCCTGTGTAAAACTGCCTTTCGTACTTTGTGGCCGCATGCCCAATACATCAAGAGATGCATTGTGAACACCTATATAAGGTTACTGAATCTAATGACACCCCTGTGATATACTTCTTTCACTCAGAATAAGACCTGTGAAAAGTTTTAACGGTACTCACTTTTTGCGAACAGACAAGAAATTTCTCAGAAGCTGGCTGCACATACCCTAGAAACGTCTTTTCCGCACTTAGCGCCGACATCAGACGAATCTATACGCTGAATTTTTCTTTCAGCACATACAACAGCGAGAGCGTTGTCGTATGGAAAGGCTGGGGGGAGGTTAACCAGATGGATGCGGTCCTTGCTGGCAGTCCTTGCTCCCCATACCACCCACCTTCCTCGTACGCAGTGGACACGAAATGCTATGACTGCTGCTTGTACGAAAACAGGGTGACGTAATGGACGCGTGCAGGTATGCTTGCGTGCCCAGTGATTGCACTGTGCCCGATATACATTTATTGCGTGTGTCGCTGAATGTTTACGTAGGCGTTGTGCCTACGTAAGCATTACTGTGCATCAGTAATGCTTACGTAAAGCCCTTACGTAAGCATTACTGTGTATCAACAGTGGAAGAGCCAAGGCGACAATATCCCAGTCATGTGGTCGCACTGAGGAAATTGGCATGCTTTCACATTCTACTCAGACTTGTACGTAACGAAATACTCTCAGTTGATTACTTTTGATTACGCTGTCTGGCAGTTGCGTAATTCAACATTCATTTTTTCTCGGTATTGCTCACTGTAATTTAATTATTTACTAAAGTAATGTAATCAATGACGCGTAGCTAGCTACTTCATTCATGGGACAAGCTGTAGAAGGTGACACAGGGTTCAGCAATTGAATCCGGCGGGAACTGCGGCAGTAACGCCGATGCGTCTGTTCAGACAACCGAAGCATAGAACCAGGGGGCTCAGTACTTGCTTCTTCATCGTTAGGGCTACACGAAATGTTGGCCCTCGAACTGAAATGGCGCCCCAATATGCTCGATAGTTGCGGCCTCATATTGATGTCCGGAAATCAGATGCGGACAATTTTCTCAACTTTGCAGATGGCCTACCAAGAGCGCCTTTTCTCAGCATGCAGCAATTAAGCCCTGTACTTCACAGAGGACCTCGCCGCGAGCGTCGTTGCATTGATCAACTAAACACGTGGAGACGAAAATGCTTGAGGCCCGCGTGCTTAGATTTAGATGCAGGTTAAAGAACCCCAGGTGGTCGAAATTTCCGGAGCCGTCCCCTACGGCGTCTCTCATAATCATATCGTGGTTTTGGGACGTTCAACCCCAACAATTATTATTATTATTATTATTATTATTATTATTATTATTATTATTATTATTATTATTATTATTATTATTATTATTAACTAAACACTATCTTGTGCGCAAGGTGTGTGTACATACATTACAACACTGCATTTCTTGCCAGTCAGCATATTGAGCAAGATATCTGTGGCGCTTATCTACGTCTCGACCATTCGGACTGACCGACCGACTGATGTGTTACCTAATTGTTAGTGACGTCACACCGCACACACTGACACACCCACCCACACAGATACGCACACATACACACACGAATGACGTCAGCACAGCGCATAGTATGTAAACAAGACGAACATAAATAAAAAGGTTCCATGAGTGGCATTTGTGTGCTGGGTCTGCAAGGGGTCTGTAGACCCGATGCCTCATGCTCCAACTACGCCACAGGGGCTTCCTCCAGCAGGCAGAGTAAAACAACTTTAAGAATGTCCCACGCACAAGCGCGCGCGTTCGGACACTTGAAATAGGGCACTTTTCCGCGGGTTGGGACACTTTTCCAAACAGCTGATGGTTTAAGAGCGTCCTTTGTTCAACCAAGCGCTGTGATACGTTTGGCAGGTTTTCAGAATGCTGATGGAGAGTGGTCCAGTTGCGCTCAATGGAATGTGTGTGCAGGTAAGTACCTACTCAACGATACGGATTGGCTGTGACAATTATCATTGATGGTTTACGCTGAACAAAGGCTTTGCAAGATGTATCGGGTAATCTAGTAGAGAGTTGTTCATAGAAATAGTTACTTTCTTAATAAAGATTTTGCACTTTCATCGGTCGCAAGAAAAGCCTAGGCCAGTTCAAATTTTTTTGTTGCAGCGCTTCACTTTCTTCTCTTCTCTACGCCCCTTTTTCACGCAATGTATTTTGCGCCACAGTCAAGTGTACCTAACCAATTTTTGTAGCAGCTTTTCACCTGAGAGACTTAACACGTCTATCTATCTATCTATCTATCTATCTATCTATCTATCTATCTATCTATCTATCTATCTATCTATCTATCTATCTATCTATCTATCTATCTATCTATCTATCTATCTATCTATCTATCTATCTATCTATCTATCTGTCTGTCTGTCTGTCTGTCTGTCTGTCTGTCTGTCTGTGCCGTTTTCAGGATGTGGTCACAAGATAATGCATGGTAAGTTCCCTTATTTTACTGCTGAAGATTCACTGTTAAATCATATCGGCAAACAAGGTGACAAATGAAGAGTTGAAATAAAGTATTTTTTGTTATTACGTGTTTTTAGTTTCTACTGTGTCTGATGGTGAAGTTTGACGCACTCGATTTTCAAGGATCTCGGGGTAGGCATATTAATGTGATTATCACTATACAATCATGCGCTATGACCGTTCGGCTTACAGCTTTAAAGCCGCGACCTTCTCTTCCCTTTATATGTTTAACGAGTCGCAATTTTTTTTTCCATGACTTTCTCTAAGGTATTGCAAGGACACATGATATGCAAGAGTGGTAGTTCTAGAAATCAGGCATGTGTCTTGATGTCGACGCGAAGGAACTTGATAGAAAGCCTTTTTGCAAGTGAAGGACGAATATATATATATATATATATATATATATATATATATATATATTGTGGTCAAATAGTGAAGAAGACGAGGACAGCAGCGAGGAATGCGACACGTTGCGGACAAAAATGGAGCGCGTGGTGGTGGCGGCGAAGAAAGAAAAGGAAGAAGAAGCAAGGAGCTGGGGTAGTGGCCACGGAGGCACAGCGTTCGAGAGGCCACGTTCGCGAGGGCTACCCGGGACAGCCGCTGGGCAGCCTCCTGACGGGTCGCGCTCCTGCGGGCGCTGGTGACCAAGGTGTCCGTGTCCTGCCCGGTACCTGGCCGGTTCCTGCCTGCTTCTTTCCTGCGCTTGCTGGTTCCGGTCTGCCTGCCTGAACGCGTGGTCCACCACCACTCACCCTGCTGCTCACCTAGCCGCGCCGCTACGTCTCGTCTATCTGCTGAGACGGTCGACCGTCGGCCTGCTGTGCTGCAGACGTTTACCCGGGACGTGAGCAGGATGTCAACGAATGTGAGCGCATCACTCTAGGACATTCCACGCGTATTGACATTTTCGTTTGAAGTGTATTTGGGGATATCTCTTATGCGTGTATTGTCTTCAAAGGTTGCTTCTGCTTGATAATATATGTTGCTTGTATACCAGCCTTATCGTGCACGGCTCCTTCTTTCATTGCACCGTACATGAATCAAAGTGACGGTCCGCACCTCACTCTTTATATATATATATATATATATATATATATATATATATATATATATATATATATATATATATATATATATATATATACATATATACCATGACAACAAAGGGTTTCTAGGTCCGGTGAAATATTCACAGAAACAGCAAACAGACGCGCGCGCGAAGCAATTTTTTATTTTTTTATTTAATAAAAAATTCCTTCGCACGCGCGTCTGTTTGCTGTTTCTGTATATATATATATATATATATATATATATATATATATATATATATATATATATATATATATATATATATATATATATATATATATATCCTTTGAGCTTTGATACACAATGAAACGACGTCATTAGCCAGTCGAACAAGAGAGAGCCTTTTCTAACTCTCATGTTCCTAAGTGATGATGTCACCGAGGTGGATGACGTCAACGTCTACCAAAAATGGGGACATGTGAAAGGAGGTATGAAAGCTTCAGCACGAGTAGTGACATTGTTGTATTTGTGTTCGCGCCAAGAAAAGATTCAGCGATTTAGAATGTACCTTCTGCACTGTTTGCTACGAGGGCAGTAGTCGTGAAGAGATGACTCGGATAGCTGACTGCTATCCGGGTGACCTTGGGGAGTCGACTTGTCTCGTAAGCTGAGCCCTCTTAGCTAGGCGACTATGAACGCGCAGGGTTACTATGTATATTGACGAATACGTTTTGTTATCGCCACCACCGCAGGCACAACTTGCTCGTGATGTAAATGCCATCGTCTTCGTCCACAACACTATGACTTCTCGTTTGCTCTGAGATGAATGCGCTGACGCTACCACTCTCAGTAGTGCCTGTGGGTCGCGCGACACCTTGCATATACCAGTAAGTGCGAATGTTGCTCCACGTCGCCTGCTGAAATATGGCCTCAAGAAAACGGAATAATTGTGTCTTGTACTCTTAAAAAACAAAAACGAACAAACAGGATATACGGTTAACGTTCAGCTGTATAGCATTCTTTCATTATTTGCCAGCAGGCGTTTTTTTTTTTTTTCTTGCGGGTATTTCACAGCGAACAACTACAAAAAGAACACTACGGGGCTTCTAAGCGGTTTTTATGACGTTTAAATGGGAGAAAATTGCTTGTCGCTCAGTGCATCGCTTAGTCGTGTCGCTAAGTTTAGTGTTGCGGTGAAACGCTGCTGAATTTGGTGCGGCAGCGTTACGCTTTCGAGTGCAATGTTGCTGGTTGTGAGGTTGCAGCAACCTAAGACTGCAAGCCGGTCCTGTTGCGGTCTCTCAGATGAACTTTATTTCTGTAGTTCCGATTATAATGTTCAGTGCGCTTTTCGCCGCGTTGCGATGATCTCGTACTTCCGCGTTAATACTGCTCTTAAGAACTTCGCGACCAGAATAATACGTATAAGGACCTGATAGCGCGAGGGCTACAAAGATGAGCAAGGTACTCCAACCATACTTTCGGGAGTTCAGGTTTGTGGATACCTGCTGGCATTACACCGGCCTAACAACACAACGGGCTGATTATCCACAAGCTGTTTTATTGCGCAATAAATAACCGGAATGATGGCGATGTAAAAGCGTCAAAAGAATCGGCATAAGCATTTTTACAGAGAACCGTGCAGCTTAGACTGACTGAAATTGAGTATCAATAGAAAAATGAAATAAAATAAAAAGATAAACATGAAATTTAAAATCATAGATACTGGGGTGTAAAAAATATTGTACGGAAACCAGACTTGTACACGTTACAGAAAATAAGTAACCGATTACAATTACAATTACTTCCTTTAAAATGTAATTCATTACAGTAGTCGATTACAGCCCCAGGAAAGTAAATGAGCAATTACAGAAATGCAATCGATTACTTTTACTTTACTTTCCTTCAAAACTTTATTGCCTTAACACAATAACACAAGTTCACTCAAACTACAACGAACTACTGTGGCTCGCTCGCATGGTAGAGAGAAGGCTGGAGGCTCGTGTGAAGGCTGGGAGGCTTACTGTGGCTTCTGTGATATAGTGTTACAAGTTGTTAACTTTCAACAGGAGTTGTTTTTCAAGGTTGTCATAAACTCGTAACTGATTCTTCCACGTTTCCTCTTTAAGAGGTCAGCTGCTACCCTGACCACTCTCTCACTGCATGCGCTGGAGCGAAGGGTGGTATTATAATGTAGGAACTCCTTGCGCACCGGCTCGTAGTTGCGCAGTGCTTCGATGATAGTGTCCACGTCCTCTATGCAACGTCGCGCTACGCTGTTGCTGGCGGTCAGACAAGGCGTGAAACTCGGGTAAGGGCGCTGAGATGAAACTTTGCCGCCCCCCACCCCCAATCTAAGGGTGCAAAGTTTCATCTCAGCGCGGCCCCCTCCCCCCGTTGGTCGAGACTCGAGATCAAAAGACAACATGAAAAAATAAAAATGAAGTGATGACGTGCTTCTTACAATGGTCTGCTTTTGGTCCTTGGATTTCGGTCTAGTACACTTTACTTTCGGGGAGTAAAGATGAGAATTAAACAGCTCTTGAAGTGCAACAGTAGGGGCCCGGCCTTCGGCCACCATTATCGTCAAAACCTGCGTGGCCATAACCTTGTGCTTTAAACAATGACGGTACGGGTCCGGCTGAGTAAAAGTGTGGTGCCGACCTTGCACCCCCCGTGCCCCTCTCGTGCGCACGCCTTTAGGTCGCATATTTTTCTGGGACGAGAAATGCGTAGAAGACTGATTACAACTTTATTTTGAAAAAAAAAAAATTAACTGATTACCGGTAATCAATTACAAGAAAATGTAATTGAATTACCCAGAACGTTACAGTTTCGAAAAAGTAATCGATTAAGTTAGAAAATTAAAAGAAGATATAATGGATTACAAGTAATCGATTACTTGTAACGCGTTACGTACACCTCTGACGGAAACCTACGACGATTATTCTCAATGTAAGCGAATAGCCGAATCTTAATAAAAACCTGTCCGCTTTATTACATAGCTTGGTTGTGTCAAAGCATGCACCTTTTGTGTTTATCTAGGTCTTTGTATCGGCCTTGGCAGGCCGTCCACCAACCGCAACGAAAGGCACTCTCTTTTAAAAAAAAACCTGTCGATATGCACTCAAGGTACGACATGTCTTCTCTTTATTTCACAAAAGCCATGCATGCAACAGCCTATGCGTCAGATATTTGCGTCAAATGCCAAAGTGGGTTTGTGTTAAGTAAAATAGGCGCAGGCATAAAAAACACCCCCAAAATCGCCGATGTAAAATGCTTACGTTATCCAAGAATTTGTGTAAGGCGCCACCTGCTCAAAGCGAACAGGTAGAGCCTTAGAAGAATTCCTGGAAATATTCAGCATTTCGGAGGATCACATCAGCGATTTTGGGGGAGTTCCGTATGAACAAGTTTGCTGCGTGTGTGCGTGTTGCTGCATCTTAATTGTAGTGTTCCGAAAATGTTCTCGGACAATTGTTGAACAAGAGTGCGGTGTACCTTGCAAGAACCTCCCGCAAATTTAGTAACATCGTGCGAGCGCCAACCGTGCTGCATGTGAGCGCAGTGGAGTGCGAACGTCGTCTGTAGCGGCGTTTACACTAACACGACGAGAGCGGTTCGAGTCAATAGTCGGGCTGACACAGCCCAACCCGATCGCGTTTTGACATATGTACTTCGTTTTGATGGGCGAAGACGGCAGCGGGGCCCACCGTTTGTGCGAGGCAACTAATTAAGAGGAGCAAAGCTTCGTAGCAGAGTTCCTGTGCACTGACTGCTCGACCCGACAGCGCTTACTTGTGCCCTGCCTTCCAAGTCGGGCTGGGTCAACCTATGTATATGTTCCGCCATCGGGTTGATGGCGCCCCGGTGCTTCACCGCAACGGGAAAATTTCAGTCCGACAAGTCGATCGTATACGCGCTATTGTTGGGTTCATGCGAGCACCGTTACGCTGCTCAGTTACGGAGGACGCACCTTGGCAGGGTTATCTACACGATCCTGATTTAAGGATAAGAATAATAACAAAAAAAAAAGAACACCCTGATTCAAAACACGTGCACGAATAAGATGTGTCAGCTGCGATTCGTTTTTACAGCTGAGCTCTTAAGGTTTTCGCTATGCCGTTTCGCGTGGACAAATAATTATTGTCACCATGAACCGGCACGCGCTATCTTTGTCATCTTCTTCCTCTACCTTCTCTTCTTCATCTTCTGCTTCTCTCCCGGAACACGTGCGACGATTTTTCCGGCATGAGATGTAATAACTCCGATGGTTGAGAGAGCGAGTACAGAGAGAGAAAGAGATAGAAAGAAAGGGGAAGAGATTAATTCTTGGCGTAAAAAATTCTTCACGAGGTGGGATTCGAACCCGCGTACCCACGATCCGAAGACGAGCATCGTAACCCTTCGGCTATCCAGGCACGCTATCAGAGTAAAACATAGCTTTGTACATAGTATAGTATAGCAAGGGGGTGCGAAAGGGAAGTGGGGATGAGGAAGAGAGATGTCAGGCTGAGGAGGAGGGAAAGGAGGAGGTGAGAGAGTAAAACATGCACATAAAGAAAGAGAATGAGAGAAATAGAAAGAAAGGCAAGAAAAACAGACATAGAAAGAAAGCCAGAAAGATAAATATATAGACAGAAAGAGACCGAATCAAGAGGAAGCCAAAAATAGAGCGAGAGAGAGAAAGAAAGGGAAGAAAGAGAAAGAAAGATAGAAAGTGTGCGCTTGCACGTGATATTGTCGACCTCGCATGGCGCTCGCATGCCGAGTGGTCGACGCTATCGCGATGTTGTTGAAAATGATGTAGGCTGTCTATATGTGTGATACTATGTTCTCTCGACCTGGATGTCAGCTCCCAGGGAACTGTGCTTCAGTTTTTTTTATTGTATTTCACCTATGAAAGCTTGTGCGTTGTAATGTACAATGTACCTGAACTCTTTATGAACTATGAGTGAGCGTGATCCTAATGGTGTTTGTTACTTATTATTCTTTCTTTTATAAACTCGTTTGAGCCGGCGTAATTTTACACGCATGTATTGTTCGACTAAGCGAGGTGTGTCTGGGATTACTTGTGGTGCCTACCTTCCTCACAAAGAACAACAATAGCAAGAGCTATTACGATACTACGGTGACAGTAATATAACAAAGGTGACCGAAATGTTGGCATTCAACTGCTGCCTTGACCAACTTTAATAAAACGTCAGGTTATATAATAATTGACGGAGTTTCACTCGCCAAAACCAAAACGGCACGTTAGATCGATAAAAAAAAAAGAGACTGAAGACGCTTATGTAATTGAAATTTTATTTAGACGCAAATATGTGGAAGGCTGCGCAATGTCAGGGGCGACTATCCCAAAATACCGTGTTCGTTACTGAAATGATAGAAGACGAACCTGCGCCACGGCCAAGTTCACATATTGCTTTCCTTATTTTCCTACCTTCGTTGTTTATGCGCTTACTGTTCCATCTTTTCCGCTTTGGCCTCCAATCATCTGGAGAAGCACATTACAAGATCTCGAATTTTGGTTGAACGATTTGTCGCTCTTTTTCTCTATCATCATCATCAGCCTGACTGCAGGGCAAAGGCCTCTGCCATGTTCCGCCAATCAACCCAGTCCTGTGCTTTGTGCTGACACGTTATGAGCGCAAACCTCTTACTCTCATCTGCCCACCTAACTTTCTCTATAGGTGTTGATAATTCATGCACTGCAATGCTAATCCCGAGGTAGCGGGTTGAATTCACAGCTGCGGTAGCCGAATTTCGATAGTCGAGAAAGGCAGAAGCGCCCTGTGTGCTTCAATTTCAGGTCAACCTTGAAGTATCCCGGGTGGTAAAAATTAATCCAGAGTCCCCCACTAGACGTCGTGCCTTATAATCATATCGTAGTTCTGGGACGTGAAACCACGGAACTTAACTGCGTTCTAATGTGGATTTCGGACGACCGCATCTGATTTCTTGAAGTTCAATAACGGTCATAGCTGTGACTTGCTTTCCCGATGGCAATCGCGTGCGTAAACTAAAGAAACGAAACGGTCCCGGCTACTTCCTCGACGCAACAACCCAGCCTGCTTGCTTTCAGCTAATGGCGCCTCGGCATTTCATGCAGAGTGTCAAACCTCTGCGGAGATTACAGGATCAGCGACGCCTAGAAGACGATTAATCAACTGGATTGGACATGCCACGAGAAGCTGCGCGACCGCAGAGGCACTAATCTGCGGCGAGCAAAGCCGTGTCCTGACCATTTGGTTTTGTAAAAAAAAAAAGTGCACCCGAGTCTGTTTTTGGCCCGAGTATACCAGGAGACAGAATGCACAGCGAAAAATTAAGACAGAAGTCCGCTGCAAAGTCAAAGCCTCGTATTTCGTGCTGAGTTCAGAGCGCGCCCTGCCTTCTTTCTCTCGCGGCGAATGTTGAGACAAACGAGAGCCCGCGGGGCTGGTCGGGCGTGCCGTGGCGGGGAACACTGCGATCTTAGCGCGAAACAAGGGGACAAGGAGGAAAGAAAACGAATATCCCGGAACGGCTCTATTATCTGGATCACACGCGTGTCCAGGTAAGTCCCTCGCGCGAACAGCGCGAGTTCTTCGAGGAGGAAATTCATTCTGCTCTGCGTCGCGCGGACGCATGCACTGAAACAAGGCTCACGAGTTTGCGTGTTGAACGCGCTCGCACGTAGCCCACCGAGCGCGGCGGTATAGGGGTAAGTAAGCGCGGGTCTTATTTCTCAGGCTATCTCTCTGCTCAAAAACGGCTTTACGCCCAGAATGCCTGTCGTCGCTTCTTTGTGTATTTCGGCCCAATGAGCAGGGCGGGGAAGGCACGTAGCTTGGCTGCAGCCCACATCGCGGCGTAGACTTATGCTCAATTTTTATTTTTCAAGCTCACTTTTCTTTTTGTGCGCCATTTGTTTTCTCGCGCTCGAGCCTCCACCAGGTCTCGAGATTTCGGAACCGGCGTGCTTGCCATGCTTGCACTGCCAAAGCCCTTTCGAGGCCCAGTTTTTCTTCTCGGCCGTCCGAGGAGAGCGCTCGTGCGTTGCGGACTTGGGTGTGCGAGGTCTACGACCAGCCGGCCCGGCGGCGGGGACAGGGGCCGCCAGTGAAGGGATTTCGCGCTCAGATCAACCACTCAGACCTGCCTGCGGCTCGCGCGGCGCGCACGGATTAGACGCCGCGTTAGCGACCAAAGCGGTCGCCTAAGCACCCTGACTCCGGCTTCCTAAATAATTCAGCCGGTTGCTGCTGCACTGTGACGCCAGCGCCGCGCCATACGTGATGCTAGTCAACGCTAAGGCTCGGCGCCGAGCTCCGTTTTTTTTTTCTCTCTTTCGGCCCGTACAAATTGCTGCCTCCCTGTTCTGTCGCGCATAGCGCGCGGTATGCCGATCTTACTTCCGCGGCACCCAAACGTATTGTGCCTTCCGCGCGCAAAAGAGTACATCCTCCTAGAGTTCCTGCGGAGCGGCAGTCGCCAGTTGCAGATAGCTTTTTTTTTTTTTTACGCTTCGCGTCGGCGTCGTAACTTGCGAAGGGGCGCGATTTGTTGGCTCGGTGACAAATGGCGGTCAGAGACGGCCCCACCTGCGCGCTCGCGCGACGCCGTTCGGTGCGCGCTCAGCCCGCGGGCTGTTGTACCCCATCAAACACGACGAGGTCGTCCGTATACGGCGCACATGTGACGCGGCAGTTGACAACGCGCGCGCCTGCGAATTGCTTGCGGCCCATTATATTTTTTTTTCTGCTGGCGAAAACTTGCCCTGAAAAAAAAAAAAGGACGACGCTGTCGTTCAACTGTGCCTCCATATACAGCAGAGTCAACCGGCACCGTAGAGAGAGAGAAATAGATGAAAAGGAAACGCAAGGAGGTTAACCTGGCGCGAATGACCGGTTTGCTACCCTGCACAGGGGTGGGGATATAGGGGTCGGAAAGAGGACAGAGAGAGAGTGAGATAAAATGAAAACGAAAAAAAAAAGCACACTGCACACACACGCAAGACGTTCCAGTCAGAGCCGTTCTGAGAGACCAGTTGAACGCAGAAAGCGCAGTAGCGCTTGCACAGCCTTTTTCTGTGACGTTTGGTCCGGTCGATGGCGCAGGATTCTTTCTTCCGACAGAGTGAGGTCGTCCAACTTATCGAGCGCGTTGCAAAGTGACTGTCTCTGTGAACAGTACTGTGGGCAGTCGCACAGAATATGTTGAATTGTTTCATCACTGCCGCAGTGGTCACACGATGCGGTGTCGTCCATTCCTATGCGGCACGCGTACGCACGGCACCGTAAAATAAAGCGGAGAATATTAACATAGTGATGGCCGGGTAAACGCAGATAGACGGGAATACAGGTTTACTCCTTCCATCTGGTTGCTGCGGAGTGATTTATTTCATTGCACAGAGTACTGGCGTCTCTGTCATTTTTTTTTTCTTCTCGAGTCTCAGTTTTTAGCACTCAATTGCCCCATGTGCTGGTGAATAATCAGCTTGGCTATGCTGTCCGCAGAAACAACGGGTCACACTAGCACAACCGCAACTGCTCTCCTCTGATTACAGTCCAAGCTGATTGTTTACTCCCTTTGAGAGCCGGAATGGTCCATACGTTATCCAACAAATCAACTATCCGGCCCGGCGCGCCATAGCGTTTGATGAGCTGTGTTTTTGGGACAGACCCCATACCTGCCAACGGGTTCAGAGAAGCAGCCTGTTCTGTAAATAAAGGAGCCTTCTCGTTCACGTAAGATCAGGTGTGCCACTACTTTAGCTGCGGAGTTCCTTTAGGTATATCTAAATTTATGCAACCGTTTTTCTCGCTAGCGAGGACACCGCTGTTGCTGAGGTATGTTGCATTTTGAATTGTAATGGACGTAGCCCAAGTGAACCTTGCAGCTGATTTACTTCTAGACAAGTTATTAAAATTTGACGTCTAAAGTTCTTGATTCTGTAACTCAGCAATAAAAAGAAAAGTATATCACAATTTTTAAACTGAATTGCACTGGAGTATATCGCTGATTATTAGGTGGAACGTTTGCGAAACGCTAGTAATTGTTTTCATAATTTTACGCAATCTGTAAAGTAATATCTCATACATATCCGCTTTATACGCTGTAAATGATGCGGTTTACAGAACCGCGACATATTTTCTAGTTGCCCTTACAAGTTTCTTTTTAATTCACTGATTTCCGGCAATTCTTGCAAAAGATTTAAGGTTGTAAATGAAAATTATGCTGGGTAGAGTTGATACAGACTAACTTTATTTCTCAGATTAAGTAAAATTTTTAAAATCAGTTTGTTGTGCGCGTCGCAGCGGTCCAATTTTGCGGCTGAGCACGCGGTTGAGGCATCTATGTACTGGCGGTTGTATTAGAACAGGCTCGGAATACAAAGAAAAAAGAATCGTGATTTTCTCGCGTGGCTAACGTGGGGAAGAATGTTTTAAAATAAACTAAACTAAAAATCCTCGAATAAATAGTCGGCTTCTTACGCTCAGGCGAACTCGAACGCTGCGCGGGGTTCATCGTTGACACCACAGATTCATAGTATATTCATTCACAGGGCAATCGTTCACGATCGTAACAGAGCAAATTACTCAAAACACTGAGGCGCGTTAAAGTTCACGAGTGATAGCGGTGCGCCGGTTCAGACACATTTAACGCGATATTGTTAAAGGGCTCGTTTCGCAGGAATTCCGATGTCTGCGCTGGTGTCGGCATCGTTGACTGTGAGTGAAAAATCATCTTGTCTGTGACCGAAAAATCGAGCAAGATGCAAATAAAATTAATATTAAAAACTTGAGTTCGAATGAGAATAGAACCCAGGCCGTCCGCGTGACAAGCAGGTGCTCTACCACCAAGCAACGCTACTGCTTGAAACTGCTTCAGAAAAAAAAAGAAAACACTATATGAATGTCATATAGTGAAAGGAGTCGCCATAACGCACGTAATATTGCGTTGCAGAAGCGTAGAATCGCGCCAGGTGTTAAAACATGTGAATTGCGCAACGAGTGGGTGTTTAAAGGCCCACCCATTACAAAGCGCTCAGACATATTTAATCATCATCAGCTGCAAAAGCCTCAACAAAGTGAGCAGCTATGTAGGTTCGCGTGTTGCCTTACGGACGCGTAGTGGGCCCTTCGCTGATTCGCAAAAGGAAGAATTATGGCGCAGGGGGCACTTAACAACTGTACTTGCCGTAGGCATTCTAGGATAGTTTAAAAGGGCCAGTGTTACGCGCACAGCCGTTCGTTTTGTTACGGCATGGTTGAGGCATGCACCGAGAACCGAAGCTACAGGCAAACAATTGAGAAGGCGCGATGCGCACGGGGCCCGATTACGCTATCGCGTTCTACTCTTGATGGCGAAGCTCAAGCGTACTCTAAGTTTTTTTACTGTTGTTGTTTTAGTTACAGTCGACCTTTGTTATTATGGTGTCTGCAGTAAAGTTGCACTCCGCTGTAACGAAGTGGCATCAGGACCATCAATTGGTTTGTTATATCCGATATTCGTTGTAACGCTAGAGATAACAATCTGCTCTAACAAATCGGTAATCTGGCTCACGCAAGAATTCTAGATACAAAATGCATTATCCTGGTCTTGAAACGCACTGCAAACGAGGTATTCGTTACCTGTCTCACTACGGTAATTCAAAATAAATAGAGCGGTACATGGGAAGGTAAAGTTACAACAGAACAAAATTCGTTTGACAAAAGAAGCCTGCGCTCACATTTCTTTGAAGAACGATGTGATCTTCGTCTGGTGCCTTTTCAAGGAAATTCAAAACTGCATTAAAAAAAAAGTGCTCGTAATGGTCTTTGAATATTTATTTTGCTTTTTATGCTACCTTTCGAGTTTTGAGCTTCGGCGCAATCCAAACATTTCTTTGTTATAGCCGATATCACGGCAGCTCTCGATATCACGTCATTTTCGGTTTCATTATAAAAGGAATAAATGCCACTAAAAAAACGTCACCAACAAAAGGTAACGTAATTAGTTCGCTATAGCCGATAATTCGCTATATCAGTGTTCGTTATAACGAAGTTCACCTTGCAAAGCTGCACCAGAAAGAAAAACAAGATATCTTGGGTTTTCCGGGGACAAAATCGCAAACTTAGTATGATGGCCTCCATGGTGGGGGTCACCGAATCGATTTTGACCATCGAAGATTCTAAATCTAACCGCGCACGAACGTGCCTGCATTTGGTCTGCTTAGTAAGAGGGCCGCCATGGCCGGGATCGGACACGCTTCGAGCTCAGCAGCCAGACGCCATAGCTACTGTATTTTCGCAGCGGGCAAGCTGCTCCTGTTATCAAAAAAGTCACAGTTTCGCCGCAAGGCCGAAGCAATGAATGCGATAGCAAGGAACTAATGCTATACGAAGTGAGGCTCGCCAATGGATACTCTCAGTTTGAACAGCGCTTCTGTTGCAAAGGCGGCCGAAGCAGCGAAGGAAACTAGCGTGCTTCAAGTGTCGAGCTGTGACACTTGATAGTTCGCGCTCATCTTCTGTTTGTTCGTTTAGCGGCGTCCCTGAGCTCGAGTGACATTCGTACGCGCCGTAACATGAGCGCGGACATCACGGTGAAAGCGTGAAACATTGCTCTACCCCGCGCCACGAGCAGACAGCGGAAGGGCAAGCTTCTCCCATGCGCAAACATAAGAAGAAGCGAGCGAGCTCGCCGACGACTTTTAAATGCGCCCGTCGGGCTCCTAGCGCCACCTCGCTGGTAATGAAGAAACGCTTATTATCGCCTTCTGTCTCTGAGTCCGTCCAGCGCTAAATGGTGTGTATATAACGCTCGCCGTTAGCTACGTGGAGGATCTGCGTTTCGTGGCGTAGTGGATAGCGCCGCTCGCTGCGGAGCAAGGGGTCCCTGGTTCGATTCCGCGCTTCGGAAGCATTTTTCTGAGTTATTTTTCTTTGGGGCCTTTATATATATATATACATACTTATACATATACGGTGCATGACGGCGGCGACGGCGACGGCGACGGCAAAATCCAGCCGAGACTGTCCATATAATTGCTATCGCAATAAAAAATCTTTCCCGGAAAGTTCGACCTGAGCCTTCAGAATGCCGGGGTTGAGAATTGCGATCAGAAAAGTATTTCAAGAATAACACAGCAAGCTTTCGGGTTCCTTTCTTCCTAAATTCACCCTTATAGCGGGGGCCAAAAAAAAAAAAAAGATACAAGAAAAAAGAAAACATAAATACATGGTACTCTAGGCAGACAATTAACCTCAAAACATGGTGAAGGTAAAAAATCCCGAGGCACTACGCCGACCAAAGTGAAAATTAAAACACACAGAAAAAGACGTTTCGGCTCCCACACGGGAACCTTGTTCACAAGTGAAATGATAAACATGTGTCAAGCAGTCCGCCTTATGTAGTACGCTTGAATATGTCACGCAGGCAGCGCGCATAAACTGGCGGCAGATTACCATCGCTCCTGTTGAGAGTGCGCGGTGTGGTCTGTATCACGAGTGACTCAAGATGAAGACGCCGTGACAGTCCTTTTTCTCTAGGGAGAACACGTGCCCTCCCCCAGTCGATTGCGTGTCCACTTGACGCATGCTCAGCCAAAGCACTGGATTTCACATTTCCTTTCTTCACGTCATAATTGTGCTGCTTGAGACACCGTTCAAAGTCACCAGTTTCACCAATATATACGTCGTCACAATCCGCGCATGGGACAGCGTACACCACACCGGGGAACTTCACTTTGGGTAGTCCGTCCTTCACATTCACGAGTGATTGTCACAGTTTCTGGTCTGGAACATGTGCCAATCACAATCACAATCATTCGTGAATGGCGTTCAACACATTGTTTTCTCGGCGTTCCACATCGCGAGCGGTTACATAAACGGGCCACATTTAGAGCGCGTCTCAAGGGCAGTTTTCAAACTGAACGAAAACCTAGGAGCGTTGGGGGCGACGACTTTTAAAGCTCTCCATTTGCGCCGTCTTGCGGGTGAACACGCTAAAGCACCTCTGAGCTCTGCGTACCGCCAGCAGAAAATGGTGTATACAAATAGCTCGCCGTTAGCATGCTGGAAGACGCATGGCGCGTGGTAGAGTTGGCTAACGCTGCGTGATGCGGAGCGAGGGGCACAGGCTCGAATCATGTTCGCACGCTTCGGAATTTATTTCTTCTGATTCTTTGTGGCTTTTTTATAGATATAAATACATATGCATATACGGAACATGACGGAGACGACAACAACCCGCCGAAGGTGTCCATATAATTGCTATCGCAATAAAATTTCTGGCTACTCCGCTGCGTCAAAGGAAGCACGCACGAAGTAAAGCGAGAAGTTTATAATGAAATGGGCTGTCCAAGCAAATTTTATGCTGCTTTCGCTCCGTAGTTTCGGGGAAAGAGAAAAGAACCATGCTACGCGTGGGTCTCACTTCACGTGATCACAAGGACGCCTTTCTTTTGAACGGAAGCCATCAAGAACATATTTTTTATTAACAAGTTTTTCAGTTTTCTTACAGAAAACCAAAAGGATCAGTACTAAAAGCGCTAGCATGCGCCTGACTGAGGCCCTGATCCTTGTAGAATCTGTGCTCCGGCGAAGCAACATAACTAAAAAAAGAACAGCATGAGGACACACTTGATCATGATCGTTGTCGTGAATACTAAATTGTAACACATGCCTGAGATATAGCATATTAGTCAATCTGCAAGTATGGATGTAAACATAAGTTTGATGTAAATACTGCGTACTTGGTTCTCATAATATGTCTACGAGATTCTTGAAGATAGTGGGCATTCTTGGCCGTCACTAGCGCATTTAAGCTTTGTTTTATTTTAAGGTCAAAATGTATATTTATGTGACTGCTGACTATTTTTGCCTGGGCTATGTAATGTAATATTGTTTTGACTGTTATGCTATGTTTTTAAGCAATAATTCATCTACATGATGTATGACTTCAGAAATTCATATAAGGGGTCATTATTCTTTGTATTTTTGAGGTGTAATGTTGTCATGGTGTTCTTCAAGTTGTATATGTGCTGCGGATTATGTTCGGAAATTTTGGACACTGTACGCTCTATGTTCGACACCACTAAGAGCGAGTAGCCGGCGCCTTATTTGTGCGCCAAAATCTTCTTACATCATGTCAATAAAAAAAAAAAAGGATTATATTCCTTCCAGTTTATTAGCGTAAATTACCAATGACCTTCTTTAGTAACTGATTTCGGTAACGGCCGATGACATATCGCAGTGAAATATATGAAAGATAATTACTAACCATAAAATGAGATCAACTACGTTAGGAATTTACTACATACTTAGTAACTTATATGAGTGAGCACTCATCTAGAATTTTAGAGTCAAGTGTATTTATCCTTGAGATCTTAATTAGTAAGTAAATTACGGTGTACAGCGTCAAGTGTGGTCCTCGTGAACGGAAGGGAAAGCCTTTGTTTATACTTCGGGTCACTATTGGAGAAAATAGGCATGTGTAAAAATAAATCCATACCAATACAATTAACAGTTTAGCGAGCTCTAGCATCCGACTTCAACGTAAAAAAACTCGCATAGAATAAGCAAATCGACTATAAATACCAGTAACTGTACATACATACATACATACATACATACATACATACATACATACATACATACATACATACATACATACATATACATACATACATACATACATACATACATACATACATACATACATACATACATACATACATACATACATACATACATACATACATACATACATACATACATACATACATACATACATACATTTACTAAGCGCAGCTCGAGCTCACGCAACGGGCTTTATCTGCTTGTCGACCACGAAGAGCCAAGAACGCTTCAAGGGAAACACTGAACAGGAGATTTACTAAAACTTATTGTTTTATTGGTTGTGCTTGCTTCACGGAACACAAGTGCCTGCGTTGTTACGGTGTAAGCTAACCTCCGTAACATGACGCGCACCTCGATATTGTCAATATTCATGCCGTGTTTTTTTCGTACGCCTCGCTTAATATTAGCCTGGTCCCCACAGGAAGCGAATGTGACTACGACGCGTGTAAACGCTGGAGTCTCTGTATGCGTCATTTACTAGTACGCGCGTAAGGCGTGAGGCCAAAAATGTGGGAAGGAATCGGGAATAATAATAATAATAAAAGTACGTTGACATCACCAGGGCAGGAAAGTGGGGCTTGCCGGCTAAGAGATCAAAGGAAAAAAAAACCGTGTCGGCCTGTAAAGCGGCAGGTTTAACAGGGCGACAACATGCGCGCGTTCAGATGAAGCCGTCCCACAGCGAGTGTGCGCGCGTGTGTCTGTGTATGGGAGCCCGATAATGAGTAATTTATGGGGAAACGGTTTCAGCCCTGCTTGCCTGATTCAGGGAGAAAAAGAGAGCCCAAAAAGACAGACGATATTCTTCTTCCTTTTCTGTTCCGCGTTGGCTCCTCGAGAAATATTACGGTACTCGGAATCAATGTTGTCCACCGGATCCATAGACTCTTTGTTACCCTATTTACGAGCCGACATGTTTACAACGTACCTCGAGCCACCCTACCTGCCCTCCGCCAACGGACAGACACAGGCCGAATCTTTGAATTCCGTAACGGCCTTCGGGGAAGGCTGGGCGTCCATAAATTTCGACACGATTCCGCCCTCCCCCCTCCCTGGCCCCTTTGGTTTCCTTTTTCTTTCTTTCTTCGCGCCCGGCAAAGCGGCAGTGTCGTTGGCGGCCCGCGGCGCGGCGGTCCTGGCCGCCTTGTCGGCGTCCATCTGTCCGTTGATGTAGCTCGGTATGTCTGCCCTGACTGTGGTCATGGAACGATATTAAAACATACAAACTGCGCCCGCTCGCCCGCGTCACAAATCAAGGCGTTCGCCAAGATGGCGGGCGCGTCGCAGATGGCGCTGGCGCATGGGAGCGCGTGTGCGCATTTCGGGCTCGTCTCTCCCCCTGGCGACGAGATTTAGAACGTGCGTGTCGTTGTCGTCTGCTGAGCCGCCATTGTTTGTGCGCTGATCTATGGCGATTCTGTCTGTCTCCTCGCGCGTGTTGTGCGGATGGCTGCCGTAAGAAACGGCGCTGCAGATGCGCGGCCTCACTTTTATTTGCTTACTCCGTTTTCGCTGGGGCACCCTGTCCTGGAGGCCCCCCGAAGAAAGATGTCCGCGCTTGTTTATTGCAGCAACATTGTCAGTGGGGTGAGGGGATGACTATAAATTAGGATGCTTATGAGCGCCGCTTGTCTCTCTTCGCGCGCGCGTTCGCGCTCTCGCCACTCCGAGAAGTCTTTAAAGGGTGTTTCGCCCACATTTTGCCCGCGCACGCGCCGCTGGGCCCCGCGTCAGCCTGGAAGTGAAGCTCGAACAAGAAGCACCGAATGAGTTCCCGATCCGTCCCTTCTCTTTTCTCTTTGCACCCGAACGGGCGCGCAATCTCGAGAAATCGAACACGCCGGAGTAGCTTACTGGCTTTGTCGTCGGCGCTGCTTGGAACTGGGTGGCGGGTTCGATACCGGCAGCAGATGGTCGCATTCGTCGGAATGCACAAAACGCTCGTGTGCCACGCAATGGAAATCACCGTTGGCAGTTAAAGTTAGTCCAGTGTCCCCCATATGTCGTTCCTCATAATATGATCGCGGGTTTCACGCGTAAAACAATATAATTTATTATTTGTTATTTTTATTTCTAAGAATATATTAATCTTATTGTTAAGTTGTCCCAAGTGTTCTATTATGGGCACATCGGCAGTGTTTCCAAGCAAGGTTCGCCGTCATCTGTCTCTCATAAAGGTGGCAGTCTTGAGTGCAGAGTTTTATTAGCTATCATCGGCAGCTGTCTGCATGCAGATGGTATATTTTTGTGAGAGAACGCCATTCGGAAATTTCGTAACACCTAATATGTGCGTAGGCAGAACCGTCGCGTCAGTTATCAAAACAACAGAGAGAAAGCAGTAACGTGAAGTAACAATAAAAACAGAACCTCCGAATTAGTAGGTTCGTATATGTTCAATTTATAAGCGAAAGCTTTACGGCTTTGCCTTATCACAGTGACAGTTAGTTTCGCTGATGAATAACCGCTGCGCTTTGGCTTCCTTACCCCATGTGCTGCTTTTCAATCCAGTAATATCGCAGTGTTGCAAACAGGGCATACGACGCCTCTGTTGTGACTATTTACAGTTTTTACCCGCACTAACAGCTACACAGAGAGCCTATATAGCACTGCAGTTCTATTTGTTCCTTTGTATTAATGTTAAGTTCACATTCTGTACACTGTCCTCCCTCACAGCCAAACGTATCGCTGCAATGCGAACAACCTTTCAGAATGGCGTGTCGAGGGGTTTCAGAAATGTTGCTGTGCACAGTAGTTTGTTTCATCAGTGTCAGAAGAACTACTGCCCCTTCATAAATTTTTTTAAAGGAAACTTACAGCGTGCATTGAAAAAACACATGACGAAAAATGAAACACACACCACGCGCACTCGCTTTTATTGTCGATTATGGAGCGGTATGATTGCCGTCCCCATACCAAAATACACTGGAGTCGACATATAGAGGACAGGCGAAGAAAGCACATAATGCTAAGCCCTGTACTTTAGAACGTTTTACCCCTCAGCACTTAACCTTGACTTCAGAAAGTCGATGGCAGCGCTGCCCTTCGACACAAGTGGTCAATACGCCTTATCGCTACATCACATCGATACCTGAGAAAGGTATACCGTCTTTTTCGTTCGTGGGCCGCCGCTGTGGTCAACAAGGCGAAGTGAAGAAAAAGCTGCGAATAAAGAAGTGGCCCTACAGGATTCAGCATTCCGAAACATTGTACATAATGCTTCGTTAGGAGACCGTTTATCGACTCACAACACAGTTAACACCATAAAATGAACGCTTTGATCTTTAGCCACCGATTGATTTTGGAACTACGCAAAATTATTCAAATAAGTGATTCCATTCAGCTCGAAAAAAAAAAATAAATAAAATGGCGCATCTTGCACTAGTGGGGAAAGGCTGGAACCAACAGCGGAGCTGGGCGGCCTTCCTCGTCTCCCTTTATTTCGCTCTGTCTTTCTTTCTCTCTTTCTCACTGTTTTTCTATCTGTTTTTTGCCTCTGTTTCTTTGTATTTCTTTCTTTCTCTCTATATGTAATTTTTTCTCTCTCTCATTTATTTAGCTCTCTATTCCTATTTTTATGTCTTTCCTTATCTCTCTCTCCATTTCTCGTTTCCTCTTTCTTTCTATCTCTCTCTCTATTTCTTTCTCTTTCTGTCTTGATCTCTGTTTCTTTTTATCTCTTTTTCTCTATGTCTATTTCTTTCTCTGTCGTTCTATATCTTCCTTCTCTTTGTTCCTTTTCTTTCTTTCTCCCTCTGTACTCGTTCTCTCGCCCATCCGTGTTATTGCATCCCACGCCGGACAAATCGGCGCAGTGGAAGAGCGCGCACCGGGCGCACGTGTCCGCGTGGAGCGAAGCAGATTAAGAAGATGACGAAGAGAGCGCGCGCCGGCACGATGATGATTGTTTTCTTGTTTTTTTTTTTGCGAACGCTATATGGGGGTTTGCCGAGCACAAACAGCTCCGCTGTTAAAATCAGTGAGTGTAATAGTTTACAATTAAAATATGAGGCGAAAAAGATGTACATATACATCCCGCCATAAAATTGTCAAGGCAGTCAGGCGATATCGGGGCTTCCGTGCTTGGTGAGATCGGAATCCCAGGGCTGCAGCGCTGATATCATAGATCAGGTCTGACGCTAGCTGACGTCGGCGACCGGAGCCCCGTGGCAGACAGGCCGAAACTTCCGTCCGACGGGAGCTCCTGCTGCCAGTGCTCCGCCCGCGTCGGAGTGGAGGTCGCATCCGAAACCTGCAAATAAAGGAAAAGTGTATTAGCACGTCCTAAACTGGAACCGACACGTGGCGCAGAAAAAGAGAATCTGCTGTTTGACAAACGAAAATCACGTGATAAATAAGCGGACTCAACAGTAATGCGCGCATCCGATATACGCTTCTATACAAAATATGGAAATTTACGATAGATTCCACACGCTCGTTGATATGTACGTACGTCAGGCGAGGGAAGGAACTGTTCATGACCTTCTCCAATTGGGGACACTTTGTGTCGCTTGGCTTCGACGAAACGGGCATATAAGGGCTCGGGTTCTGCACCGGGCTTTGCACAAGCTCGACATGTTGGGCAAGTTGTATTCCCTTTTCCTTCCCTTTCATCACAGTTCATTGCTTCCTTCTTTCCATCTGCAGGTCAGAGATGAGCTGAGCAGGGCAGCAGGCTGCTCTTCTTAGCTCATCTCTCTCACACAGTAGTTTCCAAAGGTTCTGTTTCGGGAAGCAGAAATAGGCAAAAGTTGAGATCGTTTTCTTCCGGCCAAGGATCTATCTCCCTTTCATCATCATCATCATAATCATCAGCCTGTCTATGCCCACTGCAGGACAATGGCCTCTCCCACGTTCCGCCAATCAACCCGGTCCTGTGCTTTCTGCTGCCACGTAATACCTGCAAACTTCTTAATCTCATCTACCCACCTAATTTTCTGTCTCCCCCTCACGCGTTTGCCATCTCTTGGAATCCAGTCAGTTACCCTTAATGACCACCGGTTATCCTGCCGACGTGCTACGTGCCCGGCCCATATCCATTTCTTCTTCTTGATTTCAACTATGATGTCCTTAACCCCCGTTTGTTCCCTGACCCACTCTGCTCTCTTCCTTTCTCTTAAGGTTACACCTATCATTTTCCTTTTCATCGCTCGCTGCGTCGTCCTCAATTTAAGTTGAACCCTCTTTGTAAGTCTCCAGGTTTCTGCTCCGTAGGTAAGTACCGGTAAGATGCAGCAGTTATATACCTTCCTCTTGAGGGATCTCCCTTTCACATACACACAAATACAAAAGCTACCAACCCGCCCACACGTGCCCACAAACTCCCCCCTTCCCACCCCACAAACACACGCACACACTCTAGAATGGCGAAGTGTTTGGTCCCTCATCGTCTACTCCAAGTGCATCTCGTCGTCGCTTGTTTTCACTGAAATGACCACAGCGGCGGTGAAATGGTAGAGCGCCCGCCGCTGATACGATATGTACTGGGTTCGATTCCCAGAGCTTCGAGACATCCACCGGACTACCTGGAAGGAAGAGGTGCATCGACCTAACAGGTGGGCATTTTTTTCTTTCTTTCTCACTTCCTCCCCCTTCCCCGTGTAACGCCGGGCCGTGCTCCCTTATGATTGGAAGATTCTGCCTAGCCTCAACCGATGTCTCCTTCTACTGAAATTTCCAGTAGTAGTGGAGACCGTGAGCCGCAGCGATACCAAACTACACATAAATAACTTCTTCTCATAGGGTTTTTTATACGAACACGGCCAGTGCTTCTTCCAGCGTAGCATCTTTGCCGCTACATAAGGTAGAGTCTTCGCGCCAGTAGTGCGTAGCTGCCCCAATTTTTTAGCTCCACATACGGTCCCATAAGGTAAGATAAAGCAGGGTTGCCAGTGCTCGACAGATCGTTAGGCGGTATTCTTCGGGCCACAGAGAATTCAGCATGTCGGTGCATGCATGTGCTTGAAGAATTTGTGTTGAGCAAATCTTACCAGCGTTCATATATTTCTGGTCCCACCAGGGAGATAGACAAGGAAAAGCGACTGGATGGTGCATAACAACAGCCTTAAGCGTAAAACCCCAAGCGTTTCGTTCAGTTTTAATTATGTAATTAGGAATACTGGTTCCCGCAAACGGCAAACACTTCGATCGCAGAAGCTCCACATTTCGTAGCTTCGGTTCACCTACGCGAATGACACATTCCAAGCATGTTCCGTTGAGAGAGCACAATAGGATGTTGTGTGAAGAAAAAAAGGCTCAACCGTGGTCCGCAAAGCACAAGACACCATGAAGGCATGAACCAATCCCGAAAGTTCAGGCCAGCAAGAACCGTGCCATTCGTTCTACTTAGCGGTCACTCTTCAATTATTACATCTGCGGACAGACAAAAAAGCATATCTAGAGGGCCTCCAGCCTCATACGGTGGCCGCAGGTTGCTTTAATTGCGGCCAGGAAGGTGATGTTCGCGCGTTGCACAGCGGCCGTTAGCAAGTTGTACGGGGCGCAGTTATACGTTCGCCCATTGGGCCGAGGCCTACAGGTGTCCTCGCCGCCGGTCGTGAACAGTGTCATATTTATACGGCGGCCGCCGGCCTCTTTGTTTTGCGTTATGGGCCTGCGCCGTGTGGCTTCTTCTCTTTGCGAGCTCGGTGCCGCGAGTTCCTCCGGGGGGCGATCCGTAAGTGTAACCAAGTCCGGCTCGTGCTGCTGTTGCTGTTGGTGGCAGCGGACGTACCCCCACGGGACACATCGTGCTCTGGGGGAACCGTCGTCTCGGCCCCGAAATGAGGAAGCATGGTTGCCACCATCTCTGCCACGTTCCTCAGGTGTCGCGCCGCAATGATGCGGCTACCATCGCCGCTTCTGTATAGCGACCGCGGCAGCTGCGGCGACGGCGCCCGGCACTCCCATTTTCCTGAGCGCTAAGAGCGCGCAAGAGTTTATTTCTCTCCGTGGGGCGCGCAGGAACAGGCACTACGTCGCCAGCTCGGGTGGGAGGCGATTATTTCGTGCCGTCTTTATTATTACTTTCTGGCCCGTACGGTGCTAAGAGTGGCTGCGCTGCACGGCCCGGGCTGCGCAATTGCGACGCTGGAGACTGCAATGCTCGACGGCCGTCGACATGGAAGTTGCCACAACCTCTCTTGCTATACATTCACTGCCAGCGTGGAACGTTGCATGTCGCTAGCGTGGAATGTTGGGCTAGTTAGACCTCAGCTCCGCACACCTACGGCGTACAGGCATGTGGGCAATCTTCGCACGGAGTCGTTAGGTTCGTCCCTTTTTCAGAAATGCTGTTGTTTAAGCAGAATAGAAGTATATAGCATACCTTTGCCAAAGCGCGGGCGTGTCACATAAGAAGGTACATTCGCGACACTAAAATTTCTGTGGCCTCGATTTCAATTATTTTTTTTCCCCCGAAGAATCGCAGCTGAATACATTGACTTCTCAGTAAGTGTAGACGACGACACGGCTGGTTTGTTGCAAACGTACAAAAATGACCATGGCACATGTTTCGATTGCAAGCGTGGTTCCCATTATGCACAGGCGTATATCAAGACGCATATTTACATCCCCGTATATGAGCTTATGAGCTCGAGTTTCGTGAGCATTGAGGTCAATCAAAGTAATGAAAGGCAATGAGGGGAGAAAATGCTTACAGCCTTCATTTTTACTTTTTTTATAACGCGTTTTATTCACACTCATTTTGGGTAAGGACGAAGGCGAGAATGAAAACACTGATTCACTATATTCTGAAGTATCCTGTTAGTGATAAATGTCAAAGCGATATTAGATAAAATTGGCCAAATATGGCCAAATATGGTAAAACCTACGTAGAATAATACAGAATAGAGCCAAGCGCCGTGTTCTAGTCTAGATTAGCAAATGCCTATGTGCTTCTAGTTGTGAAGTGGGTTAGTAAAGTAGGCAACCAACGCATCAAAACGGCGCGCGTGACTCACAGCACCTTAAGCAGACACTAAAGAGACAATTAAGTTGAGCTGTAGGCGATATATGCTATACATGACGTTTCTGCGCTATAATGCCATGACGTCATAGATTTTACGGGCCTGATCAAATATGAGAAAATGTTTCGACGAAAGGTTTCTATCTATCTATCTATCAGGGGCGTAGCCAAGGGGGGGGTTGGGGTGTTCAAACCCCCCCCCGAAATTTTTCAATTTTGCTTGCGTATATATACACGCGCACATACAAACGCACGCACGAACATACATAAAGTATTGTTGAACCCCCCCCCCCCCCCCCGAAAAAATTTCTGGCTACGCCCCTGCTATCTATCTATCTATCTATCTATCTATCTATCTATCTATCTATCTATCTATCTATCTATCTATCTATCTATCTATCTATCTATCTATCTATCTATCTATCTATCTATCTATCTATCTATCACTACAGCGAACCAGAATGCAGAAACAGCTGCACGCTGCTCGGCCATTGTGGGAAAGAAAAATAGCACTCGTAGCCCCGAGCACAGAGAAGAGAAGCTCCTAGTAAGGAAGGGAACGTTTCACAAGTCAAAGCGAACGCAGTGATGCATCGCTCTTGAAAAGGTATTAAACAGCCCCGAACGGCGCGTTAGCAAAACGAGCTGCTGACACGACGCACAACGCCGGTGCTGGTCACGTGACCTTGTTTGGCTGTCTACTCTCGCCGTCAGGGAACAGCATGAGGCGGCAACTGGAACAACTTTTTCCACGAACACGACAAAGGCGTCATTGTGTCTACGCTCTTTAACAGATTGTTTGTCTTCAGGAAGCGTTGGCTCCGGAGAGTTCGTCTGCAGCAAGGTAACCGACTCTTTATTGCGTGAGATACACAAACAATACGAGTGTCGTTGTGCCTTTGTAGCGGCTTTCGTTTAAAAATAAAGGGTGCTAAGATAGTCAAATTTCAGAATCAAATGTGATCATTAGAAAGAACGCCACCGGATATTGAATTGGAGAGCCAATATTTTCTCACCTCTAAATAAAAATGAAACATGAAGTTTGTTTTGTAAAAAAAGTTAATCGTGCTTAAGTAAACGAGCGCATGCAAGTAATACCATTGCTACTTAGACGCCCGGGCAATGAAATAAATTCTTAATTAAAAACAACAATTCTCATTTTTCTCGGCACTATGGCAATGACACAAGAGAAGCAAGGGAACGGCATGTTCCGGTATATGTTGCGTTCGCTCAAGCAGAGAAGCGTAGGCGTGCGCAGGGTTCTCCACTAGGGTAAGCCAAGTTTCACCGCAGCCCTCCTCCCCTCCCCTGCGCTTCCCGTTGGTCGAGTCCGAAAAAATACGACCTCCGCAATGCATGCAAAAATGAAAATGAAGCCATGATGTGCTTCTCGCAAAAGCCTGTCAGTGGTCCCCAGCTCTCCGGGGCAAGGGTCGGAAGTTAACAGTTCTTTGAATGCGACATCAGGGCCCTTGGTCACCGTTATCTTCAAAAAACATGCGCAGCCGCAACCCTGCGCATTAAAAAATGACTTGAAAGGTCCGACTGAGTAAAGGAATGGGGTGCAATTGTCACCCCCCCCCCTTTCAGATTATTAGGGGGTGGGGGGCTGCCCACCCCTCCCCACGCCTACGCAGAGAATTAAGTGTGCTACAAGAGCACCGCACGTTATATCAAAACCATGTAAATATGGTGAGACAGACTAAGTGACAAATATAAACAAGGTGGCATATATAGGCTGCCCAAAAACTAGCTGTTCTTATTGAATGACTGAATTTACTGAGAAGTTATGTGCCCTATGCTTTCACTCCCGAACCGATACCCTTACGCAAAATCACCGGTTCCTTTATGCATTCATTTAAGACAACTCGAAGACGAAAGCAATCTTCTTTTCCTTCTCAGTCGATGTATTGATGCTGCCCCGCCACCCATCGAAAGCTTTCCGTACCTAACGAGGTTTTGCAGTGCCTCCAGGATCGGAGGCATTGCACGCTTTCTGCACCTCACCTGGTTTTGCACAGCCTCCGTGATCGGTCCACCTTTGACCAAGCGACGATGTCACGTGATGACGTCATCGCTTGACGTCACGTGATCAGACGTCATAGTGACGTCGTGATGACGTCACAAATTTTAGCGATCTGTGAAGTCATTGTGACGTCGTATGGGGATGTCATCACGTGACGATATTTTGTATCACTCGTGCTGGCACCCACGACGCGGGACGCCGGTCCATTTTCGCGTTTGATGAGGCATCTAAGGCTTTAGCCTTAATAATCCTAGCTTTACTATAACATAATAATTCAGTACAGCACCGACATTTACATAGCTTCGTCTGTCTTGTGAATGTTCACGTACTGCGGGAAGTCAGTTGTCGAAAGGGTGTAGTGCAGTGCATATATGCACTGCACCGCCACAGCCATAAGCCCATGAATTTGCTTTGGCTAACGTTCACCGGGGAAGAGTAGAAGTTAGTATGCACGTGTAATGCGAAGGATGTGTGTTCACCTCCCATCGGAGGCAGGCTGTTTTTTCATGCGCTCTAATTTCCCCTTGCTTTACTGTTTCAACGTTTCACTTCAAAAGCAGCAAACATAATAATAATAATAATAATAATAATAATAATAATAATAATAATAATAATAATAATAATAATAATAATAATAATAATATCTGAGGTTTAACGTCCCAAAACCACGATACGGTTATGAGAGACGCCGTAGTGGAGGGCTCCGGACATTTCGTCCACCGGGGTTCTTTAACGTGTACCTAAATCTAAGTACACGGGCCTCAAACATTTTCGCCTCTGTCGAAAATGCAGCCGCCGCGGCCGTGATAAAAGCAGCAAACTATTCACCCAATTCATCCCATGCTTTTGACCTCTTGATATGGGTAAGGCCTCAAAAAATCTTTTGATACACTTAGTATATATAAAGAAAGAATATTCCATATATTCCTAGAGCGAATTCTCACAGCGAATTATCGCATTGAATAGCGTAAACTATTTCTCTTTGTATTCGAAATATCGATTATTCGCACATTTCTACTTAAAATAAGTTCAGTTATAGTGTAGTTTCAAAACGGTGAAGGGGTTATTTCCAGAGATATCGATTTTAATATGCTAATATACAGGGGCGTAGCCAAGGGGGGGGGGGGGGGGTTAGGGGTGTTCAAACCCCCCCCCCCCGAAATTTTTTCAGCTTTGCTTACGTATATATACACGCACACATACAAACGCACGCACAAACATACATAGAGTACGGTTGAACCCCCCCCCCCCCCGAAAAAAATTTCTGGCTACGCCCCTGCTAATATACATTAACTCGCCTTCTGAGGATTGCACAGTTCTGTTCAGGTGAGGAATTGGAGCAGTACCGATGATATGTGATGACCCCACAGAACTCGCCAATGGGAATAAAAAAAGCAAAAAACGAAGTGATATGCAATTATCTGTGCTACTGGACAAACTTATAGTGTGGTTCAGGCGGTATGCCAAGCTTTTTTTTTTTTGATATAGAAAATAAATGAAAGAGTTGTTGTCACCATTACTTAATGACGGCTACCCCTTTCCACATAGTTGTTAGGATAACAAAAATAAATAAAAAATATATATACATATATACAGTACTACAATTTCAAGAACTCAGTAGCCATCGCAAATATTAGTGTCTTCAAAAAAACGCTGGAGCACTTTCATTTGCTTTATGGTTTATCCTAGTCGGCCATGGGCCTAGCATTTTCGCTAAGGAAAACGTTCGCTCAGAGTCCAGCGTGTGAAGTTCCTGTTCGAGTCGCTGTCTATGTGTGTCGTGCTTGGGACAGTCGAGCAACAGATGATGCACATCCTCGTCGTCGTGGCCGCACGAACATGTTGACGATGATGCACGATGAATCCGAAATAAGAAGTGTTTTGTGTAAGCGGTTCCGAGTCTTAGGCGATGAATGAGTGTGTCGATACGTCTTGGGAGTTGGGGGTCTAATTGGCACTCAAGGTTAGGGTCAACAGCGTACAAGATCGATTCCTTTGTGCTGTCTGGGAACCAGGTAGATAAACATAATTCACGTTTTGTTCTTCGTAAAATTCGGTTTATGTCACATTGGGATACAGGAATGAGGCGGGTTTGTGCGTGATGATGAGCGGCTTTCGCCAACTCATCTGCTTATTTCTAAGCTGACATGCCCTATGCCTTGATCCTTGATAAATTTCTTGTTAATATTTCCCGTTGCCTGTATTCAATTGTAACAACATTTATTGCCTCTTTCACCGAGTTTTCGGGACGTTTGTCTCTTTTATCGATACTGCCATCGCCGCTTTTGTTTGGACGCTCTCAACCGACCGCAGCCCTCCAATACCACCACATTACAATGTCATGCGCGCACACGCTGCGATGCAAACAGTGGAAACACTGGAGTCACGTCCAGTGAACGCCGTAAGCTAGTGGTTTGATACGTACGTCGTATTTCCATCTGAACTACCCCACAAATGCGCTTGTTGCTGACTCTGTAATCTGCGCCATTAAAGTAACAAACGGTACCTGAACCGCTTGAGCGCGAGATGTGTACGTTCTTGGTTTGGTGCGCCATTCTTGATCAATTTCACCAGTGTTTAATGCAGTTCAGTATTGTACTGTCTCCAGGATCGGCCCACTATAGTCGGTGCGTCCATCCTGCCGACAGTGTCATATCAAGGTGAGCCGATCCTAGAGACAGTACGATATATCTTTTCGGCGCTTGTACAAGCCAACTTTGCTCAAAGCTTTACACATGTTCCGGGATGCGTTCGTCGCCTAAACGCAGACTGTTAAAACTGTTCGAGACGCACATGCTGCTTGTTTACTGCTGCTACGAATGTGTTGGTTAGGCTCGAGAAAATAGCACAATACAATAACAAATCATACCTGTAAGTATGCTGACTGCAACAGGTATACACCGCCATAGGCAGATTTCTTTATTATACCGAATAGCTCTCTTGAAGCATACGGCTGTTTGCATCCATAGACGATCATCATCTATGGTTTCTGCATGTTATTTTTTTGCGCGTTGATTCACTATAATCCCTGAAAGACCACCTGAGTAGTGCCCTCCTTTAAAAGAGGAAACTGCTGTATACTGTAGGGTCGCAAGAATGACACTTTGAACCGGTTTGGTATTCATGGACGACTGAAGAAGCAGGAATTGGACACATGCATAGAAAAATGCATTCACGCACACACAAAAGCCCTACTGAGCCGAATTTGTCTGTGAAGTTCGCCTTTCTTTAGTTGATACTAGGCCAATCATAACCCGATTTCGCTCACTTGGTCGTACTGAACAAAATTTTTTTTTGATAATTAGAAGCCGGAATATTCAATGCATGTGAGCTGGCCATGTTCCCTAATTACTCCGGAAACCGGCGTGCCGGTTTCCAGTTTGCCAATCCGTAGCCGCACCGACCAAAATAATGATTCATTGGCGCTGCGGGATTGGCTGGATAAAACGAATAATAAGGAGGAAGGACTATACCACGTGCAGATATAAGACAGGCGGACTTAAATACTAAAAGACCTGACTGAAAGCTGATTTTTTTTTTCAATTGCAGCAGCGCTCTGCACACACTGATCATTAAGAATTTTCGTTCTGGGAATTTCGTTTCCTTATTATCATTTCTCCAGCATAGTGCACCTCTGAAAACCACACACTTCGCTATAGACGCCTGTCTGGATGCTGACGCGGTTGCTTTGTACTATACCATCTTGCTGTATAAGCAGGACGGTAGCTAACACGCTATGAATGTGCACAAATATTTTATTTGCTAGCCAGGAGGAGGAAGGAAGGGAGCAAAGGCAAGAAACAACCAGAGGCATGTCCGGTTTGCTATCCTACGCTGTGAGAAGGGGGTTAAGGGATGAAAAGAGCGAAAGATAGGAAGAAGGGGTAAGGATACGAAAAATTCGCGTGAGGTTAAGCAGCACTGCTGCGTCCCATGCACCTGAGAACTCGCTAACCTCCCTGTCTTTCTGCTTCTCCTTAAATTTCTTTCTAGAAAAGCAAAAAAAAAAATGAACATGCAAGAGAAAAAAAGAGGTTGCATAGCTATTGCTCATATTTGTGTTCCTACCTCAGTTTGCAAAAAAGGCAGAAGTTCAGGGGAAGATGTAAGCATGAAGAGATGAAAAATTCGTGAACACGGGGAGTGGCTGGAGCCGACGTTCCGACAAGAGGACCTGTCTTCTTCAAGGCTGATTTGCAACTGCCTTGAAGAAGACAGGAAATCAGCCTTGAAGAATAAAAGTCCGCTTGTCGAAACGTCGGGCTCCAGCAACACTCCGTGTTCACGAATTTTTACCTCAGTTTGCAGAATTCTGTCCACAAGACCTGAATAAGGGCGATAGCTGTACTAGTTTGATCGTGGTCCCTAAGAAATATAGCAGAACAAAATTCGTTGCTGGGCTAGTTGGTTCATAATCTTCAATACTGGATAGCGCCAAATCGAACATCTGTGTTGCTTCTTTGTCCTGTTCGGTTTCGCGCTATTCAGCATTGAAGTCTCTAAGAAGTTTTCGTCACGAACTATAGTATTCACATTTTCGCTGAAGTTTTTATTGTTTTTTTTTTTCTCACTTTTCCTTCGATTTTGCATCGGCAAGGCATCTCTGTCTGCAAGACAACTACGGAAAACATACCAACTCCTTTGCAAAACAAGATCCTGTAGCGCCCTCGTTTGGGCGGCAAGCAAACCGGAGAGCGCGCAACCGCAACAGAAGAAAATAAAGACGGCGCTTGGCTATGGCGCGTGCAGCCACGGCTCGCTTTCCTGCTGGCGTCGATTCTGGTTCAGCCGACTCTTTCACTCGCTCCTGTGGCATAAGCCTACAATCCCATTAGGCATGAAGCACTCATTATCGACAGCATACGTTTGAAGAAAAGCTTCCTTTCATATGTGTTAACTGCACATATAGTTTGTAACCGAAACTATGCGTTCAGTTATTAATGCGCTTGCTGTTGCCCTCGGATCGTCGTCAATTGACTAATTGTATAATATATTTACCGATATTCTATATTTATACGTAGCTCGGCAATGTTATATTATACTGCTGCACCATATTTGACTACTTCTTTTACAGGGGGTTCCCTCGATCAACAGTTTCGTGCAGTCGGACCTCCTTCTGTATATTCAAATGTTCGTGCACTAGTACATATTGTATAAATCATCAACAATTACTACTACGACAAAGAGTATCAGATTTTTTAACACAAAAGTTCTTTACTCCGGGCTTCACCAAGGATTTGCCAACGTGGCGTCAGTGCAAGAGCATGCTACATTGTAAACCACTTTGCACCCTTAAAGCGATTTCAAAGAATCATAATACCCTTTCACCTAACCAGAATTTGCAAAAATGGGGGTGTAAGGTTCTTTTGCTTCCCCAAAAAGGTTTGCGTAAGGGTAAATGTTTTACCTAAAACACCCCTTGGGAGCCAAGGATGTTATGGCTTATCGAAACACCTGTGGGCCATACGATATAATGCAAAATGATAATTGGAACTCGCTGATTCAAAAGGCCTTGGATATTAGGCGAGTTCTGATTAACAGAGCTGTCTCTTTTAGGGCTATCTACAAGCACATCATACATGTAGGCGTATTGTGCGGATGCTTCTTGTTCAGTTATGTGGAAGAGGAATATCCCCACCGGCCCTGATCGGCGGCTCAAGGTACCATGGCTACATATACCAGATGACCGGTGTAAGGCTGTGTAGCTCGAGCGGTCCGTCCATCAGGTATTTCCCAATACGCTAGTTGTGTGCATGGTTGGGCGCGTATGTGCACCTTATATGCTGATGTCATCTGTAATTGGCTGTTTCCTGACTGCTAGTCTTTATTTTTCAGCGATAAGGGTGTTTAGACGATTGGCAAACACCCATGATATGGGCGTTTCGATTCGTGAAAATGCCTTTTTCCTAGAGTGTAAGAGTGTTAGTTACGGACACGGTCAAACCCTCTTGTGGTTTACTGTGTAATTTTACAGCACTTGTGCGGGACGTCTCTTAATTCACTTCAGGTTTCCACTACACTCCCCGTTATTGCCTATCTAAGCAAGGCCTTTCAGAAAAGCTCGGACAGAAATCGTCGACATTGTGGATGTCATACCCCGCTAACAAAGTTGGTGGAACAGGCATAGACGACGCTTCGCGTCGCGCGCGTCGGGCGAAGGACGAAGAAGCGGAGGAGCTTCGCTGTATGCAGGTCCCAAAGGTGGCGTTGGATCTGCTGCCATTTTAATGCGAAAGCATCATAAGAGGAAAATCCGGCGAGCATCCTGTGTACGCCCGCCGTTCATCCGGCGGTAACACCCGATAGTTTGAATATGGTGTTGACCCATGCTCAAAACAGCCCTAACCCACTCTTAAAATTGACTTCACCCACCGTGGGCCACCCTGAAAATTTACTTTGCCAAATCGAAAATTGAGTTGACGCACCGTCAACACTGACCTAGCCCACTACCAAAATTGACTTGGCTCACCACGTAAATATGGGTGACCCTCCACAAAAATTTACTCTGTCCATCTCGAATATCGAGTTGACCCACTTTCTAAACCAAGCCAGCCCACTTCCGATATTCTCTTGGCCCAATTCGAGCACATGACCAGGCGATCACGCCATGTGACATAGTCACGTGACTAAGTTAAAAGCTTAAGTTACAAAGTCGCATGTCCATGTGGTGACGTCATGGGACAATGCCGCGGGACATGGACGTCGAAATAGTAGACACGCCTCGGCCACGCCAGTCTCCTTCACGTCTTTGTGTGTGCTCCACATTGTTTCGCGTTCAATACACGTACGGAGATTTAAGTGCCTCTGTATCGTTTTTTTTTTTGCAATAGACTTAGCGCAAAATGTTTAAAATTAAGTTGTAGAGTTTTATGCGCCATAACGACGACATCATTATTAGGAGCGCCGTAGTGGGAGACCGCGAATTAATTTGACAGTTTGGGGTTATTTGACGTGCACCTAAATCTAAATACAGGGATGTTTATGTACTCCGGCTGCGTAATCGAAATAACGCCGCTGGGAATCTAACCCACGTCCTCGAGCTTAGCACCGCAACACCATGGCCATGAAGCTACCACGGCGGGTAATTTATGCACTTGTACTTCTTAACGTCCGATAAAGTTACCTCTACTTCTACATGTTGACATCGATTCTCACGAAAGTGGGATCAACCATTTCTTTTTCGCAGTCACGCGGATACCATGGTCCTTTTTCACACCTCTAACTTGAATGTGCTTTTCCCGTTTCCGGAAAACCGTGTTAACTTTCTTTCTGCGAAAGGAAAAAAAAAAGTCATTTCGAATCAAAACAAAACCGTCCGCAGTTTTTATCCGTCATCGAAAACCTACATTGCGATTTACTTAGCTGCGTCAATTACCAGCACACAGCGTGAATCAATGTCATCACGGGCAGGGGGATGGGCAATATATCAGAGAGCAAACTCTAGTGGCTTCACGTACGCTGGAAAGTTAAACATGTCAGGCACTGCAGCGAATCTTCCGGCAGCCGATATATGAGAGGAGCTGCGAAAGCAACGATTACGCACGGCACTATTCCACTTCCTTTCGCGCAGCAGCCTATAAAGCATATAAGGACGTCAGGGCGGCCGGCCTCCCACCATTGCACAACATCGTAGCCCGCACAAGTAGCGGTGATTGACACGCACGGCGCGGCTAGCGCTCTCGCGGTGCTTTGGGCGCTACGCTGGCCCCATCGGGCGAGAGATAGATTCTGCTTCGTCATTCAGAGCCGCCCTCGGAGAAATAAAGAAGCGAGAAAGCACGGGCGGCGAGGGAGGCCGTTTCCCGCCACTCGGCCAAAGAAACTGAGCTCGGCACGGCCAACTTCCGGCGCTTTTTTGCGCTCGCCGGATCGTAAACGTAAAGAATCTGTATTTTCTGCTGCTTTTTCCGGGGAGGGCCGCCGGCTCTGACTCTTCGGGCTCCGCTTCCGGATTTGTTTTGGGCCGTTTCTCGAATCGGACGAGTGACGACAAAGGCGTCCCAATGCCATCGGCACGTACGCCTATCCAGCCGCCTTATATATTTAGAAGCGTATAAGAAAGGAAACCGGGCTCATAAATTAGGGGAAGAAGTGACGATGGCCACAAATCTGGAAACTCCGCCGTGGCACGTCCACGGGCCGGCCATTTTGAGCTCGCTCATTTTGTTCACGGGACGCAATGTGTGCGTGTTTGTGTGTGCCGGCGGCCAGATTGCATTCTTGTGAGTTCATGTTCCCGCGCGACTGTGTCGAGAAGCCCGTCCATTTTGAAAGCTGCTTCTCCCTTTTCGCTTGTTTTGCAGCTCTGGTGTTGAAGCCACCGTGTAGTTCTCGGGGCGCATAAATAGATCAGCCGCTCGGCCGCGGCCCTATACACACGTCGCCTAGTGTAAATGCCGCACCCCGCTGCGCCAAGTTGCCTTTTCCTTCTTGTACGAGCGTATTTACTTTTGCACGGGCATGCGCAGCGCGTTCGTTTAACTCATTGCCGTTGATGGATGTGCGGAACCTTTCCTGGTCGGTTGGTTGCTGAGGGTGACACGCCGGTGGCACAGGTGTTGGATGCTTGTTTCGCCCGGCTTTTGTGCCTTTTCTTTTGTTCTGCCCCGCTCGTTGTGGCTTGCTATTATTTTGCCTCGTGTCGCGTTTCCATGTTTCCAGTGCGCATGACGCTTTGGCAGAGGTCTGTCATATTCAGCTTATCAGAGACGCACAGGTGGTGTTTTCACGATGCAGCTAGAAAAAAAGTGCAACGCTGTTGCCTCGTTTTCTACTGTAGCGATGATGGGCGTGTTCTCAGCAGCCAACCGAGTACTGCATCGCATTGGGCAAGCTTTGGTGGCATAGTGTGTGCTTGGACTGACTGTTGACATGCTTGACCGCATGTTGGTCTACCGTATTATAGGCGTGAAATTGTATGCGTTTATTTCGTCATGCGGTTTTGAAAACAGTTTGACCAGGTGGGATTATCAGTTGCACTATTAAACTTTTATCTGATTCCCTGGTTAACGCTGCTGGTCTACGATTGTCAACGCCGCTGTACAATCTGATGTGCGAGGCAGAATGGACATTTCATGGACCTGACGAACTTGAGCTGCAATCCGAGTCCGTGAATCCAAAATGCGGTGTCCTGCGCCCGTAATAATTCACGATTTTAATTTCTGTCTTTGCACTATTCATCCTATGCCCTCATTGTAGGGTGAACAGCAAGTTCATTGACCTCGACGTAGCTTCTATTTTTCGTTTCTACATTGTAGCTGGAAACTCAGTCGTCAGGAGACACAACATGCGTGAATACAGAAATCTCGAATACAATTTGCTGAATTGTCAAGCAGAAAATAAAGGAAAAGAAGATGGAGAATGGATAGGCAGACAGCCACCCAATTCTTGGCCGATCCACCGTGGTGGATATGTGACACTTGGGAAGTGGAAATAGTAATGAGACATTAAGCGAGTGCGTGGGCATTTGTTCTTGATCATCGGGCGACTCACTCCAAACGAAGGTTGTGTCTCACTCTTAGTTATACAGACTGTTTAGTATGTTCTCAAGCACCGAGGAAAATTGCATTGCCGCAACACTACGTGGCCTCTATAGGTGGCCGTCGGGGTCTTCGACCGCTTCTCGATCACTCGCTCTTACACACAGCGCAGAACAATGCAATCCGTATTCTGTGCGCACGTCGACGTTAGAAACTGGATCGGCGTTCCGGGCTCCCAGCGCAAAGGTGTTTTATCAAGCAAGACTCCTCTTTACGAGCCAAGAGAGGAGGGTTTTTGTTGCCGTTCCTGTAACGTTCCATCGCGTCTACACTCTCTGGGCCGCCAGCAAAGGCAACCGCTCGTCTGGAGTTGGTCATTGAGACACCGTTCGCGCCGGCACGTCTGCGCATTGCGGCCTCCTGCAGCCCCGTTTCACAGAGCCTTACTTCTTGCCCTCCTCCCATTTCAGCCGTCGGGAGCTTCGTCTGGGCGAGAGCGGGTGATCGCTTCAGCGGCGGCGCGCAGGAATTGCCCGCTAAGTAACACAAGAATCCTGGCACGCCACCGTAGTTACGGCGGATACATCGTCGGGATCTCTGTCACTTGAGGACGTGACTATGCGCTCGTATGGCGGCGTCTCGGCCCCACACTCACTTCGAGGCCCGAGCCTAATCCCCGACAATACCGAGCCATCGGGCGAGCAAGCTGGGGAACGCCGGACGGCTTGCTTTGTTTCCGCGTGAGGCAGCTCTTAGAAAGTTCCGAAGAAGCTTTACAACGAAGAATCAGAATAAAGGTGGCGTATATAGCCGTGGAGCGTAAAATTTCGCTACGTTTTTCTTGCTAAGGGATCCCACTCGACCACCAGGAACAATATCTGTCCAGGAGCCTACGACCATTTCGAAGCTAGCACGTATACATTCGCGAATCGCTAGTACGATTTATTTATTTATTTATTTATTCATTCATTCATTCATTCATTCATTCATTCATTCATTCATTCATTCATTCATTTATTCATTGTCACAATACTGGCTAGACTTGTATAAGGCTGTAAGCAGTTGTAGAATATAAGACCAAAGAAGAATGCACTTAATTAGAGAAAGGTGGCATAAGGTTTAAAATTCTCAAAAGAAAGAATAATGGTGCCTAATAAATAACGTAACCAACAGCTATAATTCACGACTTCCCCAGTAACCCCCCCCCCCCCCCCCCCACACACACAAACACACAGAAAAAAACAAACAAGACCTGTTGCAGTGGTGGCCACTTTTGCCCATTTCCGCTTCGTCTTACACAATGCTAGCGAATTTTCTACTGGGAACGATGGCCTCAACTGACCGGCTGACAGATTTGTTAAAGGGACACTAAAGGCAAATAACAATTTATGTCAGAGTGAAAGCTCAATGTATGACAACGTCTAAAACGCCACTATTATCAACAGCAGTGCCCTACTTACCGAGAAATTAAGCTAAGGGTATCACGCGATGAGCGCCACGAGTGGGACATTTTGGAAGTGATGCCGATGATGTGAGAGAGTCTGAATACAATTAATCACTAGTAATCAAACTAGCTGCAATAAAAAAAGAACCTTCCGTGCATCAAGAGACGTAATAAAATGCTGCTTTTTCGTTTCTGTTTGATTCATGGAATAAAGAACCTCTTTGTCGTTGCGATAGGGAACGGTGCGCGTGGTTCAAAGGTTCCGTTTTCGCCGAACTGCGCTTCGCCCGGCACCCTGCTTCGCTCACGCGGTCGCGTCTCAGTGGTAGTTTTGGTATCGCGTGTGTTTTGCGCGCTCGTGAAAGTCGCTCTGACAGAAAGTTCGACAAAATGCCGCATGCATACATGTGATGTTGCCGGATGCCCGAATGGCGCACGCCGCCAGTGCACGCCGCCGCGCAGTAAAGGCGGGCAACGTTGGACACGGCAGCAGTGACGTGAGAACCACCGCTTTCAGGCGGGTGATTTGAAGTGTGCTAACGCGATGCGGACCACTAAAACGTGATTTTATTTCAAAATAAGCACTTCCTTGGCCCAAAAGTCGCACTACGAGGTTTCTGGACCGTCATTTCAACAATCAACGTCGACTTAATATTTGCCTTTAGTGTGCCTTTAATAGCAGCAAGAGTATGCAAATGCATGCAGATGAACGCGAAAACTCGTTTCTAAGCGTAGCATTTTGACATATCTCGCTCGAAACTGCCACACGGACGTCTCTCCCTCCTTACACTACATTCGCATCATGCAGACTAAATAACGGATAGGCTTTGACTTTTATCAGAAATAACGCGTACCGTGGCGAAGCAACGGGGTCGGAAGTCATGGTTTCAGACAGAAACCATTACAGCCATTATACGCAGTTAAAATGCCCGTATATTGGACATGAGGACAGCAAGGGTGTTGCTGCTACTTCTTTTCCTTCCTCTCTCTCTCTCTTTTAGGCTGTCCATTAAGTAAATCAGAAAAATAACTTAGCCGTTTCAGTATCACCTTGATTCGTTAAACTCAGTTACAGCAAGTGTCACGACTCTTTAAAGGAGCACTGACATCAAATTTACGCATGTCAAGGTTTTTGCATCCACGAGTAGTTATCTACCCCCTAGTAGCGATTAGCGACCGAAAATGCAACTGAGGGACGAATAGCTATCTGTTTTATTGATTTATATCACCGGTATCTAGCACGATTCAAAACGGCCTGCAAGCCCGCCGTTTTTTAGCGCTGGCAGCGCTCCCTCGCGGACAACTCCAGATCGCGCCCCAGTTTACCACTTGTCCACAGAAAGGAGTGACGTGAGGATCAGCTGCTCAGCTAACATTTCGTCTGCTAGGCTAGGTGGTGTTGGCTAGGCGCGCACGTTCAGTCATGCCTTGTCACCAGCGTCGCCGTCAAAAGTATCGACTTGTGTTGAAGACGATATTCTGGAACTTAGAATCACCGCGATACGCGACGTCGCGAATCATTTTCGCTTCGACCCTTTGCAAAACAGCGATTCAGAAATGGTCGCCGTTCCAAGCAGCGACGAGGAGGTGCCCGGGGACGCGCGCTTGAGCCATACTCGCTGGTGTGTCTCAATTAGCTATATCAGAGAATTGTAGCGTGCACGGCCTTCCGGTATACGCAAAGGGGTCTATGGAATATCGGCATAGCGAATGCACACCAGCGGAGAAATAGAATACGATAGGTTTCTACAATAACAATTCTGTGCTTGCCAGGTTCTTCTTTGCGCCGCCAGATGGCCCCACCTATCCGGCCTCTCACGGTTACGGCTGCAGTAACCCGGTATTACGCCAGCGCAAGGAAGTCCACGGACGAACTACCATTCACTATTAACGCTACATGCGTGTTACTTGTTAGCGATGTTATTTATCTATAGGCTACTCCACTTTGATAGCTTGTGGTCGTGTTGGCGTGTACCGTACGTGTAATGAAACGCCACGCACTTTTCGCTTTTTCCGCGCCTCGACGAGCAGGTCCGCACTACGCAGCGGTTCCCCGACGTGCTGGCACGTAGTCGCTCTGATTGACCTCACTCGCGCTGAGGATCGCACGACAAATCAGTCGATACGACACGATGAATCGCAGGCACGGATCGAGACAGCAAGGAGATGCCACTGGTCGTGAGTGAGAGCCGGTGAAAGCGTCGTCTGGCGTCGGCGGCACAAAAAGTACACTCAGATCGTCGACGTCATTGTTACTGGCGTATCGTCACTCAGGATGGTATTTGCGGAATGTATCACACCTGTTACGTAGCACTAGTGTAGATGTCGCAGCGTGATCAATCTTCCGTTGAGCTTTCGTACGCTGTTTGCCCTCGAAATAAAAATTACTTCCACGCGACGGACGCCATTCAAATTTGGCCAAGAAGACCTATGCATACCGAGTAATCGAATGAATGACAAATTTCAACTTTAAAATTTGATGTCAGTGCTCCTTTAATACGTTGAGTCTCCCCCGTGAATCAAAGAGAGCGAAAAAGAAAGAAAAAAAAATTGGCCGCGTATCTGCGTTCTTCGCTGCAAATGTCGTCTAAAGACGATAGAAAGAGGCGCTGCGTGAGATATGGACGCCATCTGGCAATACGGCGGGAACATGAGTGCTGTGTTGCGGACTGGTAGTCCCGGCGCAGCAGCAGGCGAATACCGGCGGTGACCAACACGACCGGCGGGGACGCCATCCAGCCCGAACACGTGGTTTGGCGCGAAGCGCTGAAGCAGAAGAAACGTCCGCACTAAACGAGTACTCTCCACACACTCTTTTAGCCACACACTTTTAGCCAGGCGACACACGTCGCCTGCCTAAAACAGGAATGCCAGAGCGGCGCCCCATGGCATTCGCACAGTGCAATACAGAACCGAAACCGAAACACAACAATGAGCTCGTTCAGAGGGCACGAAGCAAGTCATGTTTAACGCGCAGTCGCATTTTCAGCGCAGCTTAAGAAACTAGGGTCTTTAGAATTACGTATGTATGCATTTTCTATTAAAGGAACACACCACCTAATGCTTACCTAATGATGTTGTGCCTCAGATATGCGTAATGTTTGCTTTTTGATCGACAATGTACACAAGTATGAACCTAGTGAGCCGTTCAAGATGCCTGGCCCTTGGGCAAGTGGTTCAACTTTGGCCGAGTGGCTGAATCGAGTGACGTGCCGACAAACAGAAAGGCAGACAGACAGACAGACCAAAATTTCTCCGTTTAAGTATCCCAAGAAAGACTATCGTCTTTAAAAAAAAAAAACGCTGCACGAGGCGGTCACAGGCTGTTCTGCAACCACAAGCGATGATACACCTCACACGTGGCTGCAAACGTGCTATTGGTGGCACACGTCCTGGTCATCCTGGTAGCTTGCAGCAGGCGCCCGCCGCTGCCTAACTCGGATCCTGTCGACACTATACCCTCCACAAGCTCAAATATCACATTCTTTATGCACTATGTACCACAATATCTCGAGCTGCTGCAGCGCATCTTGCCTTAATTTTTGTCTTCAAGAAACATGCATCCGCTAATAGGTTGTTTCTTGCCATCTTGGAAGGCGCGGCCGAGACCAACTGCTGAAATGCTACAACCAGTCATGGAGCGATGGCGTCGTTCCCGAAAGGTGGAAGTCCAGCCGTTTGGTACCGCTCCTCAAACGTGGAAAGTCGCCGCTTGATCTGGCATCATATCGACCCATTGCGCTGTCCAGCTGCGTGGGGAAAGTAATGGAAAGAATGGTTCTGACACGTCTCGAGTGGTACCTAGAGCGCTACAATATATATCCAGAGGCTATGGCTGGTTTTCGAAGAGGCCGCTCTTCTATTGATAATGTCATCGACCTTGTAACCTCTGTGCAACAACAGAAATATCTCAAGCGCATCTCAGTGGCAATGTTCCTCGATGTGAAAGGTGCATACGACAACGTAACGCACTATGCCATCCTCGATGCCTTGGCGAACGTTGGAATCGGTGGAGAAATGTTTCGATGAATTCGGAGCTACCTACTGAGGAGATCCTTCTTCGTGCATACTGCGGAAGGCCGCACCGTTGACCATTACACCACTCGTGGCGTTCCACAAGGCAGGGTTCTCAGTCCTACGTTGTTTAACCTCACGATCATTGGCCTTGTCCAAATTCTACCTCGATCAGTCAACCTCTCTGTATATGCTGATGATATATGTATCTGGACTTCAGCAGTGACACGACCCCAGGTACGCGCACGGCTCCAAAAAGCAGCGAGAATAACGTCGATGTACCTCCATGCTCGAGGCCTCAGAATTTCCACCGAGAAGTGCGCCTTAGTCCCTTTTACCCACAAGCCCATGATCTGGTATCCCGTTTCTATCGACAACGTGAGGCTTTCGTATACGAGACGTCACCGATTCTTGGGCGTCATTATCGACAGAGATCTTTCGTGGAGTGCTCACATCTCGCACTTGAAGAAGAGGCTCACCTCTATCACACACGTAATGAGATTTCTCGCTGGGAAAACGTGGGGCACATCAGTGTCATCTATGCTTCAGCTGTACAGAGCGCTCTTCTTGGGATATTTGCGGTATAGCACGCCCGTGCTTTCCAACGCCGGAAAAACTAACATCCGGGTCCTGCAAAGCATTCAAGGCCAAGTACTGCGCACATGCTTGGGGCTACCTCGGTGTGCTAACACAGTAGCAACGATTGCTATTGCTAAAGACCACCCGATCACGACATATATAACTGTCGACACACTCCGGGCACATATCCGTTACATATCCAGAGTGCCTGACCACCACCTCGCTAGCTTGCCACTAGAAAGACCAAAGGCAGCGTTTTCCAAGGTTGTTGCGGCTAACCAGCATTCCATCTCGTGGAGATTCTCGCCCGCAACAATACCACTATCTCCGGAGTGGTGCATGAAACGGCCCACTGTGCACCTTGAAGTGCCGGGGATATCTAAAAAGGCAAGCCTGTCATCTGCAGCCCTCAAGCAGATCTCACTGGACCTTTTGCATTTGTCGTATGCTAACCGAATACATATTTACACAGACGGTTCGGTCTCGGGAAGTTCGACAGGTGCGTTTGTGATACCATCTCGATCAATCACCCTCAAGTTCAAGACATCACACGTCACGACATCTACGGGCTCCGAGCTCGCCTCTCTTCGAGCCGCTATGGAGTTTGTTATGCAAGAATCCCCTAGTAGATGGGCCATATTCTGCGACTCCAAGGCAGCCCTTCAATGCGTGCGAAGTCTACGACGTGGAAACTACCACCAGTTGGTGTCTGATATCAATGCAATTTGTCATCGCGCCGCTAATCAAGGACACGACATTGTTTTACAATGGCTGCCGGGTCACTGTGGCATCAGTGGTAACCACCTCGCTGACGACGCTGCCCGATGTGCCCACGATGGAGCGCCCACACTGTTCATACCCTTGTCAAGAGTAGATGCAGCTAGAGAACTTCGTCGCATCGCGCATAATACCACGCTTGCGCACTGGAATTCTCCGCTTAACTCCAATCCTCGCCCTAAGAACCTTGAATCATTACTCCAGCTACAACTGCCATCCAAGATTTCTCGACGTGACGCTACAATGCTGTGCCGGTTGTGGATCGGTGTAGCGTTTACTAACTCATTCAGCCATCGCATTGGCATGGCCGATTCATACATGTGCGAAAGCTGCAATTGTATAGAGACTACTGAACATCTCTTGTGCCACTGTGCCCAATTTGATGAAGATCGCCGGACTCTCCAGTGTGCCTTGGATAGACTGGATGACCGTCCCTTTAATGAAGCAAAGATCTTAGGAGCCTGGTCGCGCAGCATATCAGCCCAGAAAGCCACACGAGCCCTACTGCGGTACTTGAAAAGAACCCTATTGAGCGACCGCCTGTGAAACTCGGCACTGTGTGTGTGATGTGACATGTGTCTATTCTTCTCTCTCTCTCTCTTTTACTCCCCTATTCCCCCTCCCCATGTGTAGGGTAGCAAACTGGACGCATTGTCTAGTTAACCTCCCTGCCTTTCCTACATTCCTTCTCTCTCTCTCTCTTCTTGCCGGGCTTTGCAGCCGCCGATTCCCAGGATACGGCTCTCCATTGTTTCTGACCCTTCACGGTTCTGTCTTGAGGGTCCTTTATTTTTTTTTATGTGCAACGCGCTGTACGACAGCCGTAGTCAAGCGAGAGTTGACGTCAAGCTTCGTTTTAGATACTTCCCTGGCACCATACACGCCACGCAGTCTTTATTCCTTCCTATTGCGCGTCGTTCTGCGCAGCCAAGGGTATATAGCGTGCTAAGCGCGGGAATGTGACGTTCAGCCAATTTTGCCGTAGAAGGCCGACGTGTAACAGTTGCTGCAGCACTCAGCGTGAAGACGATAAGCGCTGGTATGAATCCCCACATTACTGCTTTTACTCTTTTTCTTTCTTTTTTTTTGCGAGAATCAGTTGAAATTCTTGTGAACAGACGGACGGGCAAGTCCGGGATTCATTCCCCAGCTGGTAATGTGAAAAAGAAAAAAAAAAAGATGTCTATAGGCTACACGTAATGCCGTTTCGTTACCGTTTTCACTGCAAATGTCTCCTCGCTGATATGGAAAACTAACAGCTGCGCAATAAATCAAGCTTTTTCCACATCCTTTCGTAAAGCGATAGCACTTAAATACTGCAAGAATGCACCAGAAGAACGTTAAAGAACCCCAGGTGTGCTAAAAATTAAACCGAAGTCCCAGACCATACGGCGTACCTGATATATTGGCTTTGGCACGTAAATCTCCGGCAATTATTATTAGAACTTTCCCTACACAGTGTCCACAACCGAGCACATTGTGGAACCAACGTTACAAAGCATGGTGCAATCACCTATAACTAACAAAAATGCAGTTGTAATGCTCTTAAGTAAGCGTTGTTGTGCAAACGTCTCTAAGTTTGTCATTTATGGTGCCTGTTCTATGCACGGATAATTTAAAGAGCCCGTTAGGAAATACCCTATGGAATTTACTCCACTAAATTATGTTAGCTGGTATTTCTTGGCGATCGAAACTATACGTTTAGTCAGTTTCGAGTCGGCAGTTACGCCACATTATCTGCATTGCTGAAAAAAAAGTGAATAAATTTTCAAACACTGCTTGTGACTCACGTTTAATGACAAATTTGTAGGGTTATGTAATAGTGAAATTTTCCAATCAGATTGAATATGAATATTTAAAAAAAAACCTGGCTTCGAATATTGAACTGATTATCAATTTAATATTAAATAATATTTATGAGGCGACGTCAAATATGAAGCTTGAGCAGAGTACGTATGATATAAGAAATGTGCATTATACACGTGGACACATGTATCATTGGTACCGTTCACAGTTAGAAGCCCTAAGAACTCGGAAGTTTGTAAACGATAAACAACTGTTTTAAATTTTCTGGTACGACGTCACACCGAAACGTGATACCAGATGCAACGTGCAGAGTTGCGCGAAGTGTGGTCATACAACACCGCACAGCGCAATGTCTTTAATGAACGGAAACATGCCGAGAATGGTTGAATAAAAAAGTCGCGACGTATTCGCATGTTGGCCACGCAAACAAAAACGAGTCATTGCAGTCGAATGAACAGAGGTTACTGAGCGGAAGTTGCGCGCCCCGTTCGACAGCTGTAGAGCAGCTGACCGTGCGCAACAGCCGCAGATAGTATATCTTGCAGATGAACGATAAGGAACAGTCCTCTGAGCGATCGTGCTGACTCCCTTTGGAATCTGATAATCGATGTCATTTATCCTTTACATATTCGATAGAAACGAATATTCAATAACTTCGAATAGTGAATTCTAGAATCAAACACAAACCAAATAACACTGACTATTCGACTCGTGTTCGAAGTTTCGGATATTCGAAGACGTCCACAGATGTCGTACGCGTACTTTTCCACGTCTCGGCGGCCACTTCTTTCCGAAAGGCACTGAAAGCGCTGCTATTATGCAGACCGACCCAAAACTACAAAATCGCACCGCGTGTATACGTACATCCCGCGATGCTCGTTTCATTGTTTGCACGACGAAATGCATGCGGCGAAGTGCACATTCATCGCGGCCCAGTCTCATATCAGTCGGCTTCGCGCCCGTCTCAGCTTAGCAAATTAAGCGCTACGCTGATCGTTATAAATCCCAGCGAATTCGGTTCAGCCCACTGTACCTCTTCCACTGTCTCTTTCGTCCGAGGAACGCGTGACGTCGTAACGGACTACACGGCGGCGTTATGAAAAAAAAAAAAAAAGCGAATATTTCCGCCCTCATTTCCGTTCGCGGGGTCGAGCGGCCAGCGGTGTAGAGTGAGTCCCCCGCTCTCGAACGGCCTGTCGACGACATCGCGCGGGCTGCTTGGGCATATTATCGCCGGCACGTCTTCAACCTCGCGCGGGTTCCTTTGTTCTGCTTCTCCCACAGCGCCGGCTTTTTTTTTTTTCCTTTTTGCCCTTCGCGTGGCTCGTCGACGTTCATTTCTTCGCATCGGAGCCAAGCGGAAGACGGGAGGAGGACCTCAGGTCTCAGGGATTGTCACCCCGTTTCTCCGGCGGCAGCGGCGTCGCTCCCAAGTCCTCCGTCCTTTTGTGTCAGGGAGGGACGCCGCGATGATCGCGCTGTTTACGCATTGTGTAGGACCCGCCGCCACCCTACTCGTATTATTATTTTTTTTCCCTCCTACGCGCGACTGCCTATGCTGATTAGATAGACTCGCACTCGGCATAACGCCGTCGCCGCTGTCTTCGGAGTAGCTCTTTGGCGAGCGCTCAGAGCGCCCCCACTCTCTCTCCATCTCGCCCGCTTCCCCGATTGCGGAGTTTGTGTTCTTCGTTTCTCCCGCCTCTCGTGCGAGTGTTTGTGCCTTTTTTTTTTGATTAAGCGTAGAG